>NC_053022.1:2394023-2642015 GCF_003073215.2 Triticum urartu | reverse complement strand
TTTTACTGTATGGAAGGCTGATTTGATTTGATTCACATTTGACATCTCTGTCTGCACTTCCAGACTATTTTCGACTTGAGTATGTCAGCTTCAGAGTTTCTGCAGAACTCTGAAGTAGATATTGTCAATCTTGTGTGCCAACAACATATTTCATATAGCTGCCTGGATTTCACAACATGGGCTTTCTTTTGAAATTTCTTTTACTATGTAGTGTAGATAAATAAATACTCTTAGCAGACTGGATTTGAGGCATTCTAGTTTATTTGGTAGACGAAATTCAGTTTAGATTCTGAATTTGTTGAATATGTGACAATTCCTTCATTCTCAAGTGCAATAGATCCTTTGTGGTAGTAAGAATTCCTATTATTGTGATGTTTACTCCCGTTTAAGTTTTTCATTCTCATTGTTCTGACCGGTTACCATTTTGGTTTGCAGAAAGGTACCAAGAGGGTGCATTTCGTCATGTACTTGATCAGGGAGGTCACTGGGTTTGCTCTGTATGAGAAGCGTATCACTGAGCTTCTCCATCTCCCTCTCATCTTCCTTTGCTCGCTATTGCTACTCCGAATTATACATGTTGGCAAAAAGATGTCCCTGTTTGGTCAGTACTATGCACTACTATATTTATGTGGTTGTCTTGTGTGCATCTTATTTTGAAACCAAGTGAGACACCTCCATCCCCTACATCTTGACGATCCCTCTACTAGTGTACATTTGAGTTGCTCTCACTACCTCCTGCCCCAAGATTCGTAATTGCCTTTGTTGCCTGCTCATTTAATTAATTAAAACTGCATGTGTTCGTGTAAGTATGGCTGTGAGAACGAGATCAATGGTGCCTTCCACCAAACAGATTGAACTTTTAATACTTGCTACGCATGCTTGTGTACCTAAACATTCTGTACATTTGTTGTTGTTATTGTTGACCATGCAGTCTAAAACACACACTGTCTTTTCTTTTCATGTGTAACAGCCAAGATGATCTGCTTTACACTTACAATTCGTGTTGACTAAATCCGAGCAAGTCTCCTGCAGTTCCACCATAAGTAACACTCTGCAGGTGCAGCTCAAATCTTGCTCTATTTCTTTTTTGTGTTGGCTCGATCAGGTTTCTCCCAAATCTAGTCGATCGGATATCATCATGCTATCTTGTTCCTTTCAGTATGTGCCCACATATATTTAAGCTGCACCTGATTATATATAGGCATAGCACGGGCTCGGGCTTTTAAGCATGCCACATCTCGTTCTGTTTATGTAGCCACCATGTTACTTGTTCTGTACTTACAGTTCCTGGCGATGTATTCGAGCCTATGAACACATATATTTACACGTACCCCTGTTTATATCAAGGCCTCCCTGGTAGGTTATCTACCGAGTGACAAACAGTTAGATCTCATACTGATGAAATGAATTACTTCTTTTTATATGCTGCATTCAGATTCGTCATGTGATTATTAGTTATTTTTAGCCAATGCTAGACCTAACATACACTACAATCTCTTATTCTGTCACTAGCATACACTACACTTTTAGATAAAAGGGGGCATATCATTTGCTTTATATAACAGTGCTGGGGCATATCATTTGTTGTGTTGATATGAACTTAACAGTATTACATTGTAGTGTTTTCTGCATGTTGTCGTATCACTAGTTTCATGCTGCCTTCACATTTGAACCTATTACTTGTTTTTTTTATTATCCTTGATTATTATCAATTGTTGTATTGTAGACTTAAAATTGCGGTGGTTCCTCTTTTACAGAAGCTCAAGTGTGAAGTGTGAAGTCTAGAAGTGTGAAGCCGTGAAGTCCTACTGAGTGAACAGAAGTATACTGTAGCATATTTGTGTTGTAAAGATTGTAATAGACTTATTTAGTGGTATATTTGATGAATTTATGTGTTCTTTGTTCTTTTTGAAATATTGATTATGTATGTGATTTGAAAACTTGTGAAATGGAAACTGAACAATGGGGCCACTTACGAAAATAATCTGTCTAATTTGTACATTTCTGACATGTGGGACCTATTTGATAGATGAAATTGACAAGTGGGACCCATCTGACTAGTGGGACCAGTTTGAATATATAATGGCTGAAACTGGAAAATAAATATACTATAAAAGGCCACGGCCCAGAAAATAAAAAGGCCAAATTGTTGGGCCAGGCCCATGTACCTAGCGAAAATTAACAGAAAAATATATATTAAAAAGGCTGAATTAATGGGCTCGGCCCATCTAAAGCACCGAAATGGACCGGGTCGATTCTAATTTTTGACCTTTTCAATTGGTCGCAATTTTGCCACGTCAGATTGCCACGTCGGATCCGACATGGCCTGGGGAGAGAGCTAGCGACCAAAACAGAAGGTCATAGGATCAACGACCTTTTGTTAAAGCTCGCTATAGTCAGTTTACGACGCCCAGCTTTTGACCTTATGTTTTTGGTCACAAAAAGGTCATAAATGGAAATTTGTGACCATTCAGTGACCAATAGTGGTGGTCATAAGTTGACATATTTCTTGTAGTGATGATGACTACTTGATAGTTTAGTGCACCATGCTTTACGGCTTAGAACCGGGACATCAAAAACGTTTTGAACGCCACGGAGCATATAAGATGTTCCAAGAGCTGAAATTGGTATTTCAGACTCATGCCCGAGTCGAGAGGTATGGGACCTCTGACAAGTACTTTGCCTACAAGATGGAGGAGAATAGCTCAACCAGTGAGCATGTGCTCAGATTGTCTGGGTACTACAATTTCTTGAATCAAGTGGGAGTTAATCTTCCAGATAAGATAGTGATTGATAAAGTTCTCTAGTCACTATCACCAAGTTACTATAATTTAGTGATGAACTATAATATGCAAGGGATGACGGAAGTAATGCCCGAGCTCTTCGCGATGTTGAAATCGGCGAAGGTAGAAATCAAGAAAAACATCAAGTGTTGATGGTTGACAAGACCACTAGTTTCAAGTAAAAGGGCAAGGGAAAGAAAGGGAATTTCAAGAAGAATGGCAAGCAAGTTGCCACTCCCATGAAGAAGCCTAAAGCTAGACCCAAGCCTGAAACTGAGTGCTTCTACTGCAAAGGAAATGGTCACTCCAAGTGGAACTACCCTAGATACTTGGCGGATAAGAAGGATGGCAAAGTGAACAAATGTATATTTGATATACATGTTATTGATGTGTACTTTACTAGTGTTCATAGCAACCCCACGGTATTTTGATACTGGTTCAGTTACTAAAGAGTAGTAACTCGAAACGGGAGTTGCAGCATGAACATAGACTAGTTAAGGGTGAAGTGATTATGTGTGTTGGAAGTGGTTCCAAGATTGATATGATCATCATCGCACACTCCCTATACTTTCGGGATTAGTGTTGAACCTAAATAAATGTTATTTGGTGTTTGCGTTGAGCATGAATATGATTTGATCATGTTTATTGCAATATGGTTATTCATTTAAGTCAAAGAATAATTGTTATTCTATTACATGAATAAAACCTACTATGGTCCTACACTCAATATAAATGGTTTATTGAATCTTGATCGTAGTGATACACATATTCATAATATTGAAGCCAAAAGATGCAAAGTTAATAATGATAGTGCAACTTGTTTGTGGCACTGCCATTTAGGTCATATTGGTGTAAAGCGCATGAAGAAACTCCATGCTGATGGACTTTTGGAATCACTTGATGCTTGCGAACCATGCCTCATGGGCAAAATGATAAGACTCCATTCTCCGGAACAATGGAGCGAGCGACTGACTTATTGGACATAATACATACTGATGTATGCGATCCGATGAGTGTTGAGGCTCGCGGCTGGTATCATTATTTTCTGACCTTCACAGATGATTTGAGCAGATATGGGTATACTTGATGAAACATAAGTCAGAAACATTTGAAAAGTTCAAATAATTTCATAGTGAAGTGGAAAATCATCGTAACAAGAAAATAAACTTTCTACGATCTGATCGCGGAGGAGAATATTTGAGTTATGAGTTTGGTCTTCATTTGAAACAATGCAGAATAATTTCGCAACTCACGCCGTCTGGAACACCACAGCGTAATGGTGTGTCCGAACATCGTAACCGTACTTTATTAGATATGGTGCAATCTATGATGTCTCTTACCGAGTTACCACTATCGTTTTGGAGTTTTGCATTAGAGACAGCTGCATTCATGTTAAATAGGGAACCATCTAAATCCGTTGAGACGACACCATATGTGGCTTGGCAAGAAACCAAAGTTGTCGTTTCTTAAAGTTTGGGGTTGCGATGCTTATGTGAGAAAGTTTCATCCTGATAAGATCAAACCCAAATCGAAGAAATGTGTCTTCATAGGATACCCAAAGGAGACAGTTGGGTACACCTTCTATCACAGATCCGAAGGCAAGACATTCGTTGCTAAGAATGGATCCTTTCTAGAGAAGGAGTTTCTCTCGAAAGTAGTGAGTGGGAGGAAAGTAGAACTTGATGAGGTAACTGTACCTGCTCCCTTATTGGAAAGTAGTTCATCATAGAAATCTGTTCCTGTGATTCCTACACCAATTAGTGAGGAAGCTAATGATGATGATCATGTAACTTCAGATCAAGTTACTACCAAACCTCGTAGGTCAACCAGAGTGAGATCCGCACCAGAGTGATACGTCCATTTTGCATCATGCTTTTATATCGATATTTATTGCATTATGGGCTGTTATTTCACTTTATGTCACTATACTTATGGCTATTCTCTCTTATTTTACAAGGTTTACATAAGGAGGGAGAATGCCGACAGCTGGAATTCTGGGCTGGAAAAGGAGCAAATATTAGAGACCTATTCTGCGCAACTCCAAAAGTCCTGAAACTCCACGGAATATCTTAAAAGAAATAAAGAAAAATCCTCGCCAAAGATGAAGTCCAGGGGGCCCACACCCTGCTCACGAGGGTGGGGGCCGCGCCCCCCTCCTAGGGCGCGCCCCCTACCTCGTGGGCCCCCTGGTCGGCCTCCGACGTCCATCTTCTCCTACATGACGTCTTTCTAAGAGAAAAAAAATAAGAGGGTACTTTTCGGGACGGAACTCCGCCGCCATGAGGCGGAACCTTGGCGGAACCAATCTAGAGCTCTGGCAGAGCTGTTCTGCCGGGGATACTTCCCTCCGGGAGGGGGAAATCATCGCGATCATCATCACCAATGCTCCTCTCATCGGGAGAGGGCAATATCCATCAACATCTTCACCAGCACCATCTCATCTCCAAACCCTAGTTCATCTCTTGTATCCAATTCTTGTCCCTAAGTCCGGGATTGGTGCTAGTAGGTTGCTAGTAGTGTTGATTACTCCTTGTAGTTGATGCTAGTTGGTTTATTTGGTGGAAGATCATATGTTCAGATCCTATATGCATATTATTACCCCTCTGATTATGAACATGAATATGCTTTGTGAGTAGTTACGTTTGTTCCTGAGGACAATGGAGAAGTCTTGCTATTAGTAGTCATGTGAATTTGGTATTTGCTTGATATTTTGATAAGATGTATGTTGTCTAGCCTCTAGTTGTGTTATGTGAACGTTGACTACATAACACTTCACCATTATTTGGGCCTAGAGGAAGTCATTGGGAAGTAATAAGTAGATGATGGGATGCTAGAGTGACAGAAGCTTAAACCCTAGTTTATGCGTTGCTTCGTAAGGGGATGATTTGGATCCATATTGTTTCATGCTATGGTTAGGTTTAATACTTTTGTTGTAGTTGCGGATGCTTGCAATAGAGGTTAATCATAAGTGGGATGCTTGTTCAAGTAAGAACAGCACCCAAGCACCGGTCCACCCACATATCAAATTATCAACGTACTGAACGCGAATCATATGAACGTGATGAAAACTAGCTTGACCATATTCTGGCTTGTCCTTTCCTACAAAAAGGATTGGGCCACCTTGCTGCACTTTATTTACTTTTGTTACTTGTTGCTCATTACAATTTATCTTGTCACAAAACTATCTATTACCACTTATTTCAGTACTTGCAGAGAATACCTCGTTGAAAACCGCTTATCATTTCCTTCTGCTCCTCATTGGGTTCGACACTCTTACTTATCGAAAGGACTACGATAGATCCTCTATACTTGTGGGTCATCAAGACTCTTTTCTGGCGCCGTTGCCGGGGAGTGTAGCGCCTTTGGCAGGTGGAATTTGGTAAGGAAAAATTTATATAGTGTGCTGAAATTTACTGTCACTTGTTACTATGGAAAGTAATTCGTTGAGGGGCTTGTTCGGGGTATCTTCACCCCGTCCAGTAGAGCAAAGAATTGCTCCTCAACCTACTGAACCTATTGAAAATGAAACTCCTTTTGAATTTCCTTCGGGTATGATGGAAAAACTGCGAGCTAATCCTTTTACAGGAGATGGAACAAAGCATCCTGATGAGCACTTAATATATGTGGATGAAGTTTGTGGATTATTTAAGCTTGCAGGTATACCCGATGATGTTGCTAAGAAGAAGGTCATCCCTTTATATTTGAAGGGAGACGCATCGATATGGTATAGGCTATGTGATGATATGAGATCATGGAACTATAAAAGATTGAAATTGGAATTTCATCAAAAGTATTATCCTATGCATCTTGTTCATCATGATCGCAATTATATATACAATTTTTGGCCTCGCGAAGGAGAAAGAATCGCTCAAGCTTGGGGGAGGATTAAATCAATGTTATATTCATGGCCCAATCATGAGCTCTCGAGAGAAATAATTATTCAAAGTTTTTATGCTCGGCTTTCTGATAACGATCGCACCATGCTCGATACTTCTTGTGCTGATTCTTTTATGATGAAGACTATTGAATTTAAATGGAATTTATTGGATAGAATTAAACGCAACTCTGAAGATTGGGACCACGACGAAGGTAAGGAGTCAGGTATGACACCTAAGTTTTATTGTGTTAAATCTTTTATGGATACCGATATTTTCCGTAAGTTTAGCACTAAATATGGCCTTGACTCTAAGATAGTAGCTTCTTTCTGTGAATCTTTTGCTACTTATGTTGATCTCCCCAAGGAGAAGTGGTTTAAATATCATCCTCTCATAGAAGTAAAAGTAGCTGCACCTATTAAAGTTGAAGAAAGGACTATCACTTATAATGATCCTATTGTTCCTACTTCTTATGTTGAGAAACCACCTTTCCCTGTTAGAATAAAGGATCATGCTAAAGCTTCAACTGTTGTCCGTAAAAGCAATATTAGAACTTATACACCTCCTGAGCAAGTTAAAGTAGAACCTAATATTGCTATTGTTAAAGATCTCTTGTCTGATAATATTGATGGGCATGTTATTCAGTTCGATGGTGAAACTGCTAGAATTGCTAAGCCTTGTGCTAAAGATAAACATAGACCTGTGGTAGGCGTGCCTATTATTTCTGTTAAAATAGGAGATCATTGTTATCATGGCTTATGTGATATGGGTGCTAGTGCTAGTGTTATACCTTATGACTTGTATAAAGAAATCAAGCATGAAATTGCACCTGCAGAGTTAGAAGATATTGATGTCACAATTAAACTTGCCAATAGAGATACTATTTCAGCAATGGGAATTGTTAGAGATGTTGAAGTCTTGTGTGGGAAAACTAAATATCCTGCTGATTTTCTTGTTCTCACTTCTCCACAAGATAGCTTTTGTCCCATTATATTTGGTAGACCCTTCTTGAACACTGTTAACGCTAAGATAGATTGCGAAAAGAATGTTGTTACTATTGGCTTGAATGATATGGTTCATGAGTTTAATTTCTCTAAATTTAGTAAACAACATCGTGAGGAAGAATTACCTAGTAAGGATGAGACTATTGGTCTAGCTTCTATTGCCGTACCTCCTAGTGATTCTTTAGAACACTATTTGCTAGACCATGAAAATGACCTGTTCATGAATGAAAGAAAGGAAATAGATGAAGTATTCTTTAAACAGGAACCTATTCTGCAACACAATTTGCCTGTTGAAATTTTAGGGGATCCTCCTCCACCCAAGGGTGATCCCGTGTTTGAGCTTAAACCGTTGCCTGATAATCTTAAATATGCTTATCTTGATGAAAAGAAGATATATCCTGTTATTATTAGTGCTAACCTTTCAGAGCATGAAGAAGAAAGATTATTGAAAACTCTGAAGAAGCACCGTGCTGCTATTGGATATACTCTTGATGATCTTAAGGGCATTAGTCCCACTCCGTGTCAGCATAAAATAAATTTGGAAGCTGATGCCAAACCAGTTCGTGATCCTCAACGACGTCTGAATCCTAAAATGAAAGAAGTGGTAAGAAAAGAAATACTCAAGCTTCTGGAGGCAGGTATAATTTATCCCGTTGCTGATAGCCAGTGGGCAAGTCCTGTCCATTGTGTCCCTAAGAAGGGAGGTATTACTATTGTTCCTAATGATAAAGATGAATTGATTCCACAAAGAATTATCACAGGTTATAGGATGGTAATTGATTTCTGCAAATTAAATAAGGCTACTAAGAAAGATCATTACCCCTTACCTTTTATTTATAAAATGCTAGAAATATTATGCAAACATACACATTATTGCTTCCTAGATGGTTATTCTGGTTTCTCTCAAATACCTGTGTCGGCTAAAGATCAATCAAAAACTACTTTTACATGCCCTTTTGGTACTTTTGCTTATAGACGTATGCCTTTTGGTTTATGTAATGCACCTGCTACCTTTCAAAGATGCATGATGGCTATATTCTCTGACTTTTGTGAGGTTTTCATGGACGACTTTTCCGTCTATGGTTCCTCTTTTGATGATTGCTTAAGCAATCTTGATCGAGTTTTGCAGAGATGTGAAGAAACTAATCTTGTCTTGAATTGGGAAAAGTGCCACTTTATGGTTAATGAAGGTATTGTCTTGGGGCACAAAGTTTCTGAAAGAGGTATTGAAGTTGATAAAACCAAAGTTGATGCTATTGAAAAGATGCCATGTCCCAAGGACATCAAAGGTATAAGAAGTTTCCTTGGTCACGCTGGATTTTATAGGAGGTTCATTAAGGACTTCTCAGAAATTTCTCGGCCTCTGACTAATTTATTACAAAAAGATATACCATTTGTCTTTGATGATGAGTGTGTAGAAGCATTTGAAATACTTAAGAAAGCATTAGTCTTAGCACCTGTTGTTCAGCCACCTGATTGGAATTTACCCTTTGAAATTATGTGTGATGCTAGTGATTATGCTGTAGGTGCTGTTCTAGGGCAAAGAGTTGATATGAAATTAAATGCTATCCATTATGCTAGTAAGACTCTAGACAATGCTCAAAGGACTTATGCTACTACTGAAAAAGAGCTTTTAGCAGTTGTATTTGCTTGTGATAAGTTCAGACCTTATATTGTTGATTCTAAAGTAACTATTCACACGGATCATGCTGCTATCAAATATTTTATGGAAAAGAAAGATGCTAAACCTAGGCTTATTAGATGGGTTCTCTTGCTACAAGAATTTGATTTGCATATTGTTGATAGAAAGGGAGCTGAGAACCCCGTTGCAGATAACTTATCTAGGTTAGAAAATGTTCTTGATGACCCACTACCTATTGATGATAGCTTTCCTGATGAACAATTAAATGTTATAAGTACTTCTCGTAGTACCCCTTGGTATGCTGATTATGCTAATTATATTATTGCTAAGTTTATACCACCTAGCTTCACATACCAGCAAAAGAAAAAGTTCTTCTATGACTTGTGACATTACTTTTGGGATGACCCACATCTTTATAAAGAAGGAGTAGATGGTGTTATTAGACGTTGTGTACCTGAGCATGAACAGGAACAGATCCTACGCAAGTGTCACTCCGAAGCTTATGGAGGACACCACGCTGGAGACAAAACTGCACATAAGGTATTGCTATCTGGTTTTTATTGGCCTACTCTCTTCAAGGATGCCCGTAAGTTTGTCTTGTCTTGTGATGAATGTCAAAGAATTGGTAATATTCGTAGACGTCAATAAATGCCTATGAATTATTCACTTGTTATTGAACCATTTGATGTTTGGGGCTTTGATTGTATGGGACCTTTTCCTGCCTCTAATGGATACACACATATTCTAGTGGCTGTTGATTACGTTACTAAGTGGGTAGAAGCTATTCCAACTAGTAGTGCTGATCATAACACTTCTATTAAAATGCTTAAGGAAGTTATTTTTCCGAGGTTTGGAGTCCCTAGATATTTAATGACTGATGGTGGTTCACACTTTATTCATGGTGCCTTCCGTAAAATGGTTGCTAGGTATGACGTTAATCATAGAATTGCCTCTCCTTATCACCCGCAGCCTAGTGGTCAAGTAGAATTGAGCAATAGAGAGCTCAAATTAATTTTGCAAAAGACTGTTAATCGGTCTAGAAAGAATTGGTCCAAGAAACTTGATGATGCATTATGGGCTTATAGAACTGCATACAAAAATCCTATGGGTATGTCTCCATATAAAATGGTTTATGGAAAAGCATGTCACTTACCTCTCGAACTAGAACATAAGGCATATTGGGCTATTAAAGAGCTTAACTATGATTTCAAACTTGCCGGTGAAAAGAGGTTATTTGATATTAGCTCACTTGATGAATGGAGAACCCAAGCATATGAAAATGCCAAGTTGTTTAAAGAAAAAGTTAAAAGATGGCATGACAAAAGGATACAAAAGTGTGAGTTTAATGTAGGTGATTATGTATTGCTATACAACTCTCGCTTAAGATTTTTTGCAGGAAAACTTCTCTCTAAATGGGAAGGCCCCTATGTTATCGAATAGGTCTATCGTTCCGGTGCTATAAAAATCAACAACTTCGAAGGCACAAATCCGAAGGTGGTAAACGGTCAAAGAATCAAACATTATATCTCAGGTAATCCCATAAATGTTGAAACCAATGTTATTGAAACCGTAACCCCGGAGGAATACATAAGGGACACTTTCCAGACTGTTTCAGACTCCGAAAAGGAATGGGTATGTGGTACGGTAAGTAAACCGACTCCAAAACAATTTTTAAGGTAATATTTCTCCATTTTGGAATATTTAGAAAAATAGAAAAATAAGTAGCAGTCCGGGAAGGAAACGAGGACCCCACGAGGGTGGTGGGCGCGCCCTACCCCTCTGGCGCTCCCCCTACCTTGTGAGCACCTCGTGTGCCTTCCGGACTCCGTTTTCTTGCACGGTACATATTTTGGTCGGTAAAAATTCATTATGTAACCTCCCGAAGGTTTTGACTCCCGTATCACCCAAATATCCTCAGTTTTTGTTTTGAGCTGTGCTGCTGCAGATTAGATCAACATGTCTTCCCAGGATTCGGAAGGAGAAAGCTATGTGGATGATTACTTAGCAAATCCCAAGGTCTATGGAGATGTGGAACATGATGGTTGGACCACGGAGGAAGAAGAGGACTATGAACCCAAGGGGAAGGAGGAGACGAGCTCAGATGAAGATGAAGCCCCATTACCTCAACCAGGGGACATGAAAATAAGTAGGACCTATGCAAAAAGATATTAACCCTGGAGTGGGAGATTGATGATCTGAGGGATCAAAATGCCGTCCTCAAGCGCAAATTAAGGGAGAAGCCTAAGTCATCAACTAAGCCGACAACACCACCACCTTCTTCACCGACAAAGGAGACATAATCACATGGGTATGGGCACTCCCCTTGGCAACCGCCAAGCTTGGGGGAGGTGCCCCGGTATCGTATCACAATCACAACTCCTATCTTTACCGCTTTTCTTAGTTCGATCCTATTAGTAGTATCTTGATCTAGTAGAATAAAGCTTATGGCATGATCTAGTTTTGAGTTTTGCTTTATGATCACTCTTTGTAATCGAGTCCGTGAGCTATATAATAAAGATTAGTGTTGAGTCAAGGGCTTGATTATTTTGCCATGATCTTGGGTGAATAAAAGAAAAGAAGAAAAAGAATAAAAAGAAACAAAAAGTTCATATTGATCTTATTGAGAGTAATGACTTCACATAGAAAGAGTATGATTATTAAAAGTTGTTGGGAGTTGGCAGACATAGCTTTGCTCATTGTTGCAATTAATATGAAGTAATAAGGAAAGATAGGTTTCACATATAGATATATTATCATTGACATCTTTTATGATTGGGAGCACTCATTAAAATATGACATGCTAAAGGGTTGATGTTGGACAAGGAAGACAACGTAATGAGTTATGTCTTTCTTATATCTGAGATAAAGTATGTTGTCATGGATCCTCTATCTTGTTGAGCTTGCCTTTCCCCCTCATGCTAGCCAAATTCTCAGCACTAAGTAGAGATACTACTTGTGCTTCCAAAATCCTTAAACCAGTTTTGCCATGAGAGTCCACCATACTACCTATGGATTGAATAAGATCCTTGAAGTAAGTTGTCATTGGTGCAAAGCAATATAAATTGCTCTAAATATGTATGATTGATTGGTGTGGGAGAAATAAGCTTTATACAATCTTGTGATGTGGAAGTAATAAAAGCGACAGACTGCATAATAAAGGTTCATATCACAAGGGGTAACATAAAGTGACGTTCTTTCGCATTGAGATTTTATGCATCCAACCATAAAAGAGCATGGCAACCTCTGATTCCCTCTGCGAAGGGCCTGTCTTTTATTATTATCTTCTACCTTATGCAAGAGTCACAGTGATCTTCACCTTTACTTTTTCATTTTATCCTTTGGCAAGCTCAGCATGTTGGAAAGAACATGATATATATATATATATCTAATTGGATGTAGGGGAGCATGAATTATTATTGTTGACATTACCCTTGAGGTAAAAGGTTGTGGGGCAAAACTATAAGTCCTTATCTTTCTCTGTGTCCGATTAAAACTTCATAACCACAAGTATTGCGTGAGTGTTAGCAATTATGAAGGAGTAGATGATAGTTGAGTATGTAGACTTGCTTTTAAGCTCTGTCATAGACTCTTTCCGATGTTATGATAAATTGCAATTGCTTCAATGACTGAAATTGTAATTTGTTGGAGCCCAATAAGGTTTCTGATTCATACTTTTGCATTGTGAATAGATCATCACTTGAACATAAGTAATCATATGACAAAATCTATATATGTTGCTATTATGAGAATAATCATGATGCCTTCATGTCCGTATTTTATTTTTATCGAAGCCTCTACCTCTAAACACGAGGACATATTTATTGTTATCGGCTTTTTGCTTGAGGACAAGCGAGGTGTAAGCTTGGGGAGTTGATACGTCAATTTTGCATCATGCTTTTATATCGATATTTATTGCATTATGGCTGTTATTTCACTTTATGTCACAATACTTATGGCTATTCTCTCTTATTTTACAAGGTTTACATAAGGAGGGAGAATGCCGGCAGCTGGAATTCTGGGCTGAAAAAGGAGCAAATATTAGAGACCTATTCTGCGCAACTCCAAAAGTCCTGAAACTCCACGGAATATCTTAAAAGAAATAAAGAAAAATCCTCGCCAAATATGAAGTCCAGGGGGCCCACACCCTGCTCATGAGGGTGGGGGGGCACGCCCCCTACCTCGTGGGCCCCCTGGTGGGTCTCCTACGTCCATCTTCTCCTATATGAAGTATTTCGATGAGAAAAAAATAAGAGGGAACTTTTCGGGACGAAACTCCGCCGCCACGAGGCGGAACCTTGGCGGAACCAATCTAGAGCTCCGGCAGAGCTGTTCTGCCGGGGATACTTCCCTCCGGGAGGGGGAAATCATCGCCATCATCATCACCAACGCTCCTCTCATCGGGAGAGGGCAATCTCCATCAACATCTTCACCAGCACCATCTCATTTCCAAACCCTAGTTCATCTCTTGTATCCAATTCTTGTCCCAATGTCCGGGATTGGTGCTAGTAGGTTGCTAGTAGTGTTGATTACTCCTTGTAGTTGATGCTAGTTGGTTTATTTGGTGGAAGATCATATGTTCAGATCCTATATGCATATTATTACCCCTCTGATTATGAACATGAATATGCTTTGTGAGTAGTTATGTTTGTTCCTGAGGACAAGGGAGAAGTCTTGCTATTAGTAGTCATGTGAATTTGGTATTCGTTTGATATTTTGATAAGGTGTATGTTGTCTAGCCTCTAGTGGTGTTATGTGAACGTCGATTACATAACACTTCACCATTATTTGGGCCTAGAGGAAGGCATTGGGAAGTAATAAGTAGATGATGGGTTGCTAGAGTGACAGAAGCTTAAACCCTAGTTTATGTGTTGCTTCGTAAGGGGCTGATTTGGATCCATATGTTTCATGCTATGCTTAGGTTTACCTTAAAACTTTTGTTGTAGTTGCGGATGCTTGCAATAGAAGTTAATCATAAGTGGGATGCTTGTTCAAGTAAGAACAGCACCCAAGCACCGGTCCACCCACATATCAAATTATCAAAGTACTAAACGCGAATCATATGAACGTGATGAAAACTAGCTTGACGATATTCCCATGTGTCCTCGGGAGCGTTTTTCCTATTATAAGAGTTTGTTCTGGCTTGTCCTTTGCTACAAAAAGGATTGGGCCACCTTGCTACACTTTATTTACTTTTGTTACTTGTTGCTCGTTACAATTTATCTTGTCACAAAACTATCTGTTACCACTTATTTCAGTACTTGCAGAGAATACCTTGATGAATACCACTTATTGGTACGGTAATCCTGTTCTGGAGGTCATGTTACTTGACCATGATGAACGTACGAACTATGAGGAAGCGATGATGAGCCCAGATTCCGCAAAATGGCTTGAGGCCATGAAATCTGAGATGGGATCCATGTATGAGAACAAAATGTGGACTTTGGTTGACTTGCCCATTGATCGGCAAGCCATAGAAAATAAATGGATCTTCAAGAGGAAGACGGACGCTGATAGTAGTGTTACTATCTACAAAGCTAGACTTGTCGAAAAAGGTTTTTAACAAAGTTCATGGTGTTGACTAGGATGAGATTTTCTCACTCGTAGCAATGCTTAAGTTTGTCCGAATCATGTTAGCAAATTACCACATTTTATGAAATCTGGGAAATGGATGTCAAAACTACATTCCTTAATGGATCTCTTAAAGAAGAGTTGTATATGATGCCTTTGTCAGGCACAACATTCTCTGCCTTCCACTGCAGCAATTCCAGTACAGTACCGAGCTTTGTGTTGCGATCTTCGCAATTGGGGTACAACCCTTTTTTGTGATCCTCTAACATGCGATCGAACTTCAGCTTCTCCTTTTGACTTTCACATTGCGTCCTTGCATCGACAATGACCCGGCGGAGATCGTCTGGTTCCTCTTGATCTTCAGCAGCTTCACCCGTTGCAGCATCATTGGGCACATCGTCTGGTTCCTCTTGATCTTCACCAGCTCCCCCTGTTGCAGCATCACGGTATTTAGGGGGCACGTAGTTGTCATCGTACTCTTCTTCTTCGTCGTCTTCCATCATAACCCCTATTTCTCCGTGCCTCGTCCAAACATTATAGTGTGGCATGAAACCCTTGTAAAGCAGGTGGGTGTGAAGGATTTTTCGGTCAGAGTAAGACTTCGTATTCCCACAATCAGGGCATGGACAACACATAAAACCATTCTGCTTGTTTTCCTCAGCCGCATCGAGAAACTCATGCACGCCCTTAATGTACTCGGAGGTGTGTCTGTCACCGTACATCAATTGCCGGTTCATCTGCGTGCATTATATATAATTAAGTGTCCAAATTAATAGAAGTTCATCATCACATTAAAACCAAAGTACATACATAGTTCTCATCTAACAACATATAGCTCTCCAGAGCATCTAATTAATTAAACCATACATTGAAACTATGTAAAACATTTAAATGCGAAAACAAAGGTGATCATAATCGCAACCAAGGTAACAATTGATCCAACGGCATAATGATACCAAGCCTCGGTATGAATGGCATATTTTCTAATCTTTCTAATCTTCAAGTGCATTGCATCCATCTTGATCTTGTGATCATCGACGACATCCGCAACATGCAACTCCAATATCATCTTCTCCTCCTCAATTTTTTTTATTTTTTCCTTCAAGAAATTGTTTTCTTCTTCAACTAAATTTAACCTCTCGACAATAGGGTCGGTTGGAATTTCCGGTTCACATACATCCTAGATAAATAAAATCTATGTCAAGTTGGTCCGCATAATTTTCATAAACAATAAATGAACCAATAGTTATAAAGATTAATATATATACCACATTCGAATCATAGACAGGACGAGGGCCGACGGGGGCGGATACCAAAACCATCGCACTACATAAGATGCAACAATAAAAGTAAGAAAATTATACAAGTATCTATCTAAACATACAAGTAACAATATTTTCCTTTCAGAAAGAAGATAAGAACAAGAGGCTCACCACGGTGGTGTCGTTGATGAGATCGGCGCGGATGATCGACGGCGGTGAAGACGGGGGTGGGGCGTGACGGACCGCTAAATCTAGACAAATCTCGAGGAAAATGGAGCTTTGAGCTTAACTACTGTGGCTCGGGCATTTCATCGAACACCTCATGTGCATAGGAGGTGAGCTAGAGCACCACAAACCCCTCCCCTCGCCGGCCTGAGAAAAACAGAGCACCGGAGTGCTCTGCTCGCGGGCGAGGGTATATATAGGCACCTCATTGGTCCCGGTTTGTGGCATGAACCGGGACTAAAGGGTGGCCTTTGGTCCCGGTTCAGGCCACCAACCGGGACCAATGGTGGTGGGCCAGGAGCCAGGCCCATTGGTCCCGGTTCGTCCCACCAACCGGGACCAAAAGGTCTAGACGAACCGGGACCAATGGCCCACGTGGCCCGGCCAGCCCCCTGGGCTCACGAACCGGGTCCAATGCCCCCATTGGTCCCGGTTCTAGACTGAACCGGGACTAATGGGCTGACCCGGCCTGGACCATTGCCCCCTTTTCTACTAGTGGAACCAGTACTAAAGGTGCTGGTGGGGCCCTAGCCTGCCACGGCCTCTTTAGTACCGGTTCGTGGCACGAATCGGTACTAAAGGTTCGCCATAAGCCGATACTAATGAGCTCCAGCCGCCTAGACGTTGGAACCGGCACTAATGGTCATATTAGTGCCGGTTCTGTTACAAACCGAGACTAATGTGCTTCACATTAGGCCCTTTTCCTACTAGTGACATATTATCAATGGATGCATAGCAACACACTGCATGTGATGGAAAGAACTTTGATTATGAGTCATTCATGCATGTCATCGCCCCTACACCAGCCGCATCCAACGGGCGCGCTGACAATGAAGACCCAAGCACGGGTGGCTCGACCAGCTCGCGACCAGGCCCATGGCCCACGACGAACAGGCGGCCCAACCAGCGCATCATTGTGCCGACGTGGACGCTGTGACTCCAGCCCGTCCTACCAACTACTTGAGGCAGCCACAACAGCGAGTGTGGCATCCAGTGGATCAAGCAGAAACGGCACCGGCGGCTACCTACTCTCGCTTCCCCATTCTTGTAACCCTAGTTCTTGTACCAGAGACAATTTCCCTCGACCAATACTTGTAGCCACTTCGATTGTGAGCAATCCATATCAGGCTCCTTACAATGCATATATAATATACACATGTATTTGATAGAAACTTGGATAATAATGGATGCAAAAAGAGAGGAGGGTGACACCTGGAAAGAGATGCATATCCATGCATTGAGTTGTTCAAGGAAGTGCAAGTAGAGAGGGGAAATGAGCATGTTAGCTGATCCGAACGAGTAGTGAATCGCACTAGGGAGCTAGCGTCCACATGAGAGAGTTGTGAGTTGGCATGTGGCGGTTCATCCTGGTGGAACTATGGAAGAGGAACAACACGGGATGTAGGAGGGACCGAGGGAGCGGAGGTGCCAGAGGAAATAAAGCAGCATGGGAAAGGAAAAAGACGTTGAGGTTGCAGAAGGTGGAGAGAAAGATATAATCAATAGAAAGTCAGAAATGGTCTGGGGAGAAGACGCTCCGCTGCGCAGGGAAATCCTTTCGCCAAAAAAATAGCCTGCAGAACAACCGAAAGGACCCGAAGATCAGGGGCGGACCCAGGACCCAGGATAAAAACTGACCGGGCACCCCAGCTATAAAAAACTCTCGATAATTTTTACACATAGCTTATATATATAACACGTCTATATGTCCTATATATAGACATTTCTTGCAAGTCATAAGATATTCATTCAAGTTCTAAAAAGAGATACTTCATCCAATCATAACACAACAAGTATCAATAAAGTGAACAACCTTACAAAAAGACTTTAAATCCAAATAGTTCATATTTTGCAAAAGAATATTCATCTCTAACATAAATACTGTGTTCTAGAAAAAAAAACACATATTAGTATTAGCAATTTAAAAATTCTAATGAAATGTAAACACACAAGAGGGTGTAAGTATAGATCATACAATACATTCTCCCACGACGATCTTTAATCTTATGGGAAACGATCAAGAATCACTTATAAGCATTTCGTCCAGCGTCCAGCAGTCCATTTTCCACGAAGCAAATTAGGCTATGGCTCAAATAATCATCACCAATTTTGTTACCCAAAGCACCCTTCACAATCTTCATAACTGAAAAACATCTGTCAACATTGGCAGTGGTTACAGGGAGAGTCAACGCTAGCTTCAAAAGCCAATATACCAATGATAGGAGAGATGCTTCCTTGTATCCACCGTCGGTTTAGCCAAATCACCTATTTTGTCCAAAGCTAGAAAACATTGTATCATGGAGTATATTATCTATGCAGAGACCAAGTTCGTGTTCAAGAGTCACCATATTTTTGTGATTAAAAATCATCAGGATAAATCTTGGCTAATTTCAGCAACATTTCCTTGTCAAAATGGCAAAGTAAATCAGTTGGGCTCAAAGCAGACCTGTTGGTGGTGATGGTGTCGTCCCTTTCTTTCTAACTGTAAAAATTCCGAGAGAAAGCATCCTAGTAGTAGCAGACTATCAAGCCAGCAGACAAGTGAGAGTAATAGAATGGTTTGCCGGATTGAATTGCATAGAAAATTCCAGAATGGTACTACAAGTTAAGCTACCGGTAGTGTGCCACACTAATCCTATAATTTATGGTTAGAACCAACAGTACATGCCTGATAGAGTACTAGTACGGATTGCATATTTTCACTTGGTTTGACAGAAAACACAAAGAAATCAAATAAAAAATAAGGACCGGAGAGATCCAGGCAAACCAAATCGAGAAGTACCTGTGTTTCTGTTTGCCTATGGCAGTTTCGGAGTTGGGATGAGATTGAGATTAATAAAGCTTGGCTGCAGACCGGACCTACGTAGACCAGCGCTCGCGCCGCGGCGGCCGGCGGCAGGGCGGGCATCAGCCGGCAGGCGAGTGGGCAGCCGCAGAGCCACGATCGACCAATCCTCAAAGTGGCAGTGCGTGGTGGCTGACGGTTCACTTCTTGGTTTAATCGATTTTCTAGCTATTAGCCTATTCATTAATTGATTGATCTCCGAGAGTCGAAGAGGCAAGCAGTAGCCAATTTCTCCTCGTGTTCATCACTTTGTTGAAGGACACGCATCTCTTCATTTTTCTCGATTTGGTTTGCTTTTTTATGGGCTTTACGGAGAAGGGCCGATGGGGAGTGGGGGCACCAGCTCTTGCGTGACCGGGGGCCTGCTGACTGGATCGGGTGTTTATACCGGGGCGACAGGAAATTGAGTGGGGTCCTGGGCCCCCGCTCGTCACAACGTGCGTCCGCCCCTGCCGACGATGACTCGGGTGGGGGAGTTAATGGGCCTAGATTCGAACAGCCCATGTGGATGACATATAGTAGTCGGGGAAGGCATCGACGACGCCAAATCCTATTTGGCGCCTGTTGCGCCGGATAACGGCATCGGTGCAAACGGGCGCACACCCCCCTGCGCTGTGCGACGGCCCATTTACCTTAGTTTTTCCTGGTTTTAAACTAAAAAGACGATCCTGTGTGATTCCAGATGCGATCCCGCGACATCTAGTTCATTCTTAGCTCGGCTAACCATATTAGACAACCAACTTGACGTGATTCTGTATATCAAATTTCTTCTTTTAGCCTTTTCTTATTTTCAGTTTTTCTTTTCTTTCCTGTTTCCTTTTTTTTTCTTCTTTCCATTTTCTATTTCAAAATGTCCGAACTTATTTGGCAGAATTGATGAAATTTTTTCAAAAATTCACTAAGCATTTTTCTTCCAAAATTGGTGATTTTTTTTCCAAAATTCGGTGAACGTTCTTTAACATACTAACTTTTTTTATCAAAATCAACGAACTATTTTGAAATCCATGATCTTTTTTCAAAATTTGGGGCATTTTGTTCAAATTCATGATTTTTTTTATCAAAATCGATGAATTTGTTTCAAATACGTGATTTTTTTCAAAATTGGTGAACTTTATTTAAATTAGAGAAAGTTTTTTAGCAAAATCAATGAACTTTTTTACAATCCATGACCATTCTTAAAATTCGGTGGACTTTGTTCAAATTCCTGCACTTTTTTTATGAAAATCGATGAACCTTTTTTTAAATCCATGAATTTTTTTCAGAATCATGAACTTTTTTCAAATCCATGATCTTTTTTCAAAATTATGTGAACTTTGTTCAAATTCATGAACTTTTTTATCAAAATCGATGAACTTTTTCAAATACAATATGGTGAACTCTTTTAATTTCATGAATTCGTTTTTTTAATAAATTATCTTTTAAAAAATTGATGAATTCTTTTTTAAGTTTACGTTTCCTTCTGTAAAATAATTCATACTAGGAATGGAACACGGGTCTAATAGCTCTAATTTTTGGATATAAACACATCAAGTTGGTTGCGGTGGAGTGGTTACTGTGCGAAGGCCGTGGACGTTGGCATCCTGGTTCCATTCCTATGTCGCAAGCGGCGCTGAGGACGCCGAAGAGGACGGCACGTCGACAACTCCTCTACCGTGGGCGCGATGGTAAGGAATTCCTCTAAAAAAAGAGTGAATTCCAGTTTTTACCCCTTATTTTAACATTTTTGACACTAATTACCCCATTTAATAATTTTCATCCTGATTACCCCATTTAGCAAAACTTTTGCTAGTTCTTACCCCAGTAATTCTTTTGAGAGCGATCTGCCAGCTAACTCCCTGCCATCGGATTCCTCTTGGCATTTTTTGCCAATGTCCGAACTGGTCACTTGGTTTGGCGGCATCTAGTTTTTTTTTCCAATGTCCGAACAGGTCACTTGGTTTAGCCGCATCTAGTTTTTTTTTCTCATGGCTGTCAAGTGTATGTGTGCACCACATCGTCGGAAAGATGAACAATTATCTTGTGCGCTCAAGACCGTTCAATCTTGCATTGTGTATTGTGCTTTGTAGGTTTAATGAGATGATATTTTAGTTTTCTTCCATGATGCAAAACATCGGAGGAAGCATTTATTTTACGCTTTGGGAAATCATCAAATAAAAACATTACATTCTATTTTACAGATCTGCACTGATATTGTCGAACATGTGTTTTTTAGTTTGGCTCCAATGATGTGTGTCAACTTAAAATTATTACTACCAGTTATTAACAAACAGGATGTGATTTTGGTTTTAATAGAAATGTATGCTTGGGCACTTAGTCTCGACTCTCGAGTAAAACACGATCTTTGCAAGAAGGCTTTCAAAAAATAAAAGGGGTAAAAACAGTCAAGATTGTCACTAAATGGGGTAATCTGAATGAAAATTTGTTAGATTGGGTAGTTATTGTCAAAAATGCTAAATTAGGGGGTAAAAATCGGAATTCACTAAAAGACGTAATGGTAAGGATAACATACCAAAAAATAGACAAACCAGCCTTAAAAACTATGCAGCGAGATGTGAGACAAGTCCAGCGAAAAAATAAAAGAAGAAAAAAGTAGAGAGAGACGAGTCCACCTCAACACAAGGAAAAGAAAAAGCAACGGGCCAGTACAGTACAAAGATGGAGGGCGGTATTGTAAAAGAAAAACAAATGCTGACATCAATCGACTAAGATCTGGACAGACCCATATTGATTTAGTGTGCGTCCGTACTTGCTTTGCTTGCTGATTGTCCTGCTGCTGCCCATCCCCGCTGCAGCTCGTCCAATCCCACCGTCGAGCACGCATGGACTGCGCGGTGCAGTGACTCGGCGTGAACCGACGGTGCGCACGGCACCCACTCCCACCGCTCCACGACGGTCCCGGCCTGCCGCTCCGTCAGCTCGTACAGCACGGCGCCATTGGCAGGCTCGGCCGCATTGTACACGTATCCTCCTGTGGCGTTGCCGCACACCCCGATCGATCGCATCATCTCCTCGTCGTCCTCGTCTTCGTCTCGGGGGAAAAGCCGCTCCGACATGTCGCTCGGCATTGCGTCGTGCGCCGCGCCGGGGGACAGCTCCAGAACGTCGCCATGCACCTCCCATGCTTGGACAACGACTCTGTTTGCTTCCTCGCCGTCGCGCTTCGCTCCGAACAGCATCAGCCGCTCAGCGCCGGCACGACCAGGCGCGACGCCCCACGTGTAAACGCTGGCGTCTGGTCTCAGGCAACGTGTGGGACCCCACCGCCGTTTCAATGGATCGAACCAGCTCGTCCACCCGGTGGTTCTATCCGTGAGGTATACTCTCTGATCTGTCGCGGCCGCCGAGAGCCAGGTTGCTGCGGCGGACTCCCGGAGCTTCGACGGCAGAGGATCACAAGTGATCCAATTTCCGCTTTCATGAACCTCCGCTGCGGCCACGACCTCTCCCTCAGCAAGCGCAAGCTGACACGCGCCGCCGAGGGCGACCATGCGGTCGCCCACCACTGCCAACACCGGGTCGACACGCCACACACTGGGACTCTTCAGGGAGATGCACGCGGAAGTTCCAAGAGGGTCGCCGGCGATGTCAAGGCCTGACGAGGAAAGCGCGCAGACACGGTCCCCCCGCGCGCTCCGCACGAGGCGTAGGTTCAACGGCAGGGCGTGGCGCGGGGCGTGCAAATGCGTGGTCAGCCAAACGCCTGAGCGGGGATCATACGCCAAGGTCTGGCGACGGCAGCCGTGGAGGTGGACCACAAGCCACGGCAGCCGCCGTGGGCGCCGGAGAAGGGCGGATCGGACTGCACGCAGCCACTCGCGCGAGACCGCTACCGCGGCGGACAAGTCTGACGCCGGCAAGCGCTCCAGCACCAACTCTAGCACGTCCCCGTGAAGGTACAATGCAGCAACCGCCGGCGGGTCGGTGTGGAGATTGCTCACTTCCATTATGCAAGCACCAACTCCAGCACGACCCCCGTGAAGGTACTATATGAATAACCAGATAGCTCTACCTCTAATTCCGGCGCTGAGCTAGCTAGCTAAATAGAGTAGGCGGTACCCAGCACACACAAAAAAAAAACGACAGGCAGGTAGCCTCACCATCCCACACCTAACCCTTGGTTGAAATAAAATCTACAGCCGCGAGTACCAATTCCAGCGCTCCACACACCCGGGGACGTGTCCGGATGCATTCGCGACCGTACCGGTCAGACCTTAAATCTTGGCTCGCATATCCGCGAACCTCATATCCAGCACCCTTATGTATACATACTACACATGCAACGTGAACTACTATACGTAGATCAAACAACGGACATGGCAATCGGCGGCAAACGGACACCGAAATCCTATTTACATCATCCAAGATGTCGCCATAGTTCATCACCGGACAAGTTTTAAACTTAAACAACAAAAAAAGATAATAGTAAACTGAGGAGGAGCATCTTCACCACATCCTCGCCCGGCGTTTGCCCTTCCAGTCGCACTCTCACTGCTCAATGGCAAGCCGAGGCACCTTCACGTTTTTCTCCGTAGCCGGCGAGCATCCGTCTCCGCCATCATCAGTGACCGGCGGTAGACCAAAGCGAGGAGCAGCTTGTCCTCGCCAGCCACTACCGGCAACCTGCGAGGGCGGCACACGGATTGCTCTGCTGCGTCCCTTCCTCTTGCCCGCAACCTCACGCAGCGAGTTCCGCGCGCGTCCGTGCCGGCGAGGCGGTCACTAGCACCCACCGCTGCCCGTCCGGAGCACCCGCTGGCGGCGGAAGGGGATGGCGCAGGGGCGGAGCGGACTGCGCAACCCTCACAAAGTTGTGCACGTGCACGAGGGCCCAGCTCGGGCATTCGCGTTGCGCCGGCGTGGGTGCTGCCACCGGATGTGCCCCCATGCATGTTCACCTTGGACCGCTCCAGCCCAATGCGAAGGGCCAGTTCCTTCTCAACGTTGAGGTCGGATCCTGAGTGGTTGCCGGAGCACGACATCTCGCCAGAATCATTGCATTCGATCGAAATCGAAGATGGGAGAAGAGGGGACGGAGCGAGAGAGAAGAGTGGAGTGAGGTAGGGTTCGAAGAGGAGACATATTGTTTTTTTTTGTTGGGATGGCATGGAGTCGGTGGTGGACCAGGCTGACGTGGCTCGCCCGGGCCTCTCCATATCCACCCTACATTTGGGCTGGATATCAGGGACGTCGGACATCCCAAACGTTAGAGGTAGGTTTGAGGCGCCCGCGTGGGTTTGTGTTTTTATCGCTCGGTGATTGGTCCGTCCGCCTGGGCATATAAGACCGGTTTGACGCGCATGGTTGTAGATGCTCTAACACCAAAACAGTCTAGTTGTCCACTCCATCCTTGTTGGTAGTTCGCCAGCCTATTAGAGAACCCTGCAAAAAAAGATTAACGTGGTATAAAATCTCTATATCTTTATATACTACTCCGTCCGTTCCAAAATAAGTGACTCTAGAGTACTTAAAAAGAACGTAAGGTTCCCGTTTCACCTTTCTTCCCACTACCTCTTCGTCCAACTTTCCTCCTTAATTACTGATCACCTTAATTTACTTATCTTTTGAACCAATTCTACTTTAATTTACTTTCCAAACTTTTGATCAAAGTATAAGATAAAATCATGTGTAGAATTCTAAGCTACTAGAATTTTATATCCTATTGTAACGCACATGCATTGTTCTAATTTTCTGTACTTAAAAAGAAAGCAAGGTTCCCATTTCTCATTTATTCCCATCACCTCTTGGTCCAACACTGGTAGAAAAAGGGTCTATAGTCCCGGTTCGTAAGGGCCTTTAGTCCCGGTTCCTGAACCGGGACTAAAGTGTCGGTACTAATGCCCTGACCCTTTAGTCCCGGTTCAATCCAGAACCGGGACTAAAGGGCGCGGCCACGTGTACCAACCGGGACTAAAGGAAATTTTATGATTTTTTTTTTAAATTTTTTTTTGAAATTTTTTTTTTGAATTTTTTTTTATTTTCAAACTTCTGAATTATTTTAACCTCTAGTCTGTAATCACCACCCCTCATCACTTCTCAATTTATCCTCTAATCACCCCTCATCATTCCAAATCATCTAACTTCCCGAACGGTCACCCATCCTCCCACTCCCCCAGCCTGAGCACGCTTAACTTCCGGGTTCTATTCTCCCTCGCTCCAAGTCTGCACTTGTTGTTTTCCTGACAATAGTAAGATGTCAATCCTATTAACCTTCAGGAATTTTGCTTGAGCATGAAGTGACACATTTCACTGTTTGAGTTTGAAACTATTGTTTTAAAAAACAATAATTATTTAGTAACACTAATATTTCTTGAATAATTAGTTTGACCATTGTTTGACCACAGTTTGACCACAGTTTGACCAGATTTGACCAAAATTGAAATAACTAAAATAATTATTTAGTAACACTAATATTCTAGAATAATTAGTTTGACCATTGTTTGACCACAGTTTGCCCACTGTTTGAATATTTTTTAATTTTTTCCACTCTAGATCTTAAAAGCCCCGTAACTTTTTTTCTATTAGGTTTTTGAGGATTTTGAAAATGTTTAACGGGGTTCCCCGAGTTAAATTTGGATGTAACTTTTCGAGTAGATGATTTTTCATATAAAAAACCTTTTCATCCGAGTTAGTATGCAAAAGTTATGCCCATTTTTACAAATTTTAGAGAGATTTTGCAAATAAAGTCAAAATTCACATTTGCAAATTTTCCCAACAACTAGACCACATATCACATGAGAAACTTATTTTCTTTTATTTTTTTGACATTTCCATTATTTTCTTTTTATTTTTTTAAAAACTGAAAAGGCGATCCACGGGGGGGGGGGTGGGGGGGGGGGGGGTAGAGTTTGAAAATGGAACCTTTAGTACCGGTTCGTGGCACGAACCGGGACTAAAGGTCTCAACCCCATTAGTCCTGGTTCGTGCCTCAAACCGGGACTAAAGTATAAGATAAATAATGGGTAGAATTTGATGAATTTTTTAATTGACAACCCCATTATTATAGACAGGTAAATCACAAGCTAAGTTACTAGAATTTTATATCCCGTTGCAACGCATGGGCATTGTTCTAGTTTTCTCTACTACTTAAAAAGAACCTAAAGTTCCCGTTTCACCTTTCTTCCCATCACCCCTTCATCCAACAATCCTCCTTAATAATCAATCAACTTTATTTAGTTACCTTCTCAACCAATTCCACTTTAATTTTACATACCAAACTTCTGATCAAAATATAAGATAGATCATGCGTAGAATTGATGAATATTTATTTTCACAGTCGCTTTACTATAGACAGGCACTCCCTCCATTCCTTTATCTAAGGTGTATATTTTTGGGCACGGTGGCCAAGGCAACAAATTATGTATACATTAGTACAAAATTACCCTTGTCAAATTTATTGATTACTGGAAGTAAATCAGTTAAGCTTTGAAAGAAAGAGATACAGGCAATCAAGGGAGAGATACTTTCCTTCTTTTTCTATAAAGAGAGATACAGACAATCGGGAGAAAGATACTTTCCTTTTTTCTATAGGGATCAAAAAGAGATTATGAGGATTTAGAAGAATTGCACCTTACATTGTGGAAATTTATCACAAAACAAATACACCTTTTATAAAAGAACGGAGGGAGTAAATCACAAGCTAAGGTATTAGAATTTTATATGCCGTTGCACTGCACGGGCATTGTTGTAGTTTTAGAAAAAAACATAAGATTTCATCTAACATTCAGGTTTTCCTTAACCACACTTTAATTTTATCGTATGCCCCATCATTCCAACTATTTTACATCATCTATTTACTATTAATTTGGTATTTTACCCTACAATTTATTTATACCAATTTTTTCTGGAAAATTATATCAATCTTTGGTATCCTGGTAATTATATCTAGGAAGAAATCAATCAGGATCAATATCTGATTGATATCTAAAAAAATTTGGTAATGCCTTATACCAGACACACATATCATTGTCAATAGGAGGATTTCATCAATCGTTGAAACTTTTTGGCAACATCATATATCAGGCACACATGTTAGGGAAATGAATATCCACCAGAATTATTACAACCCACTAAATATTTAGAAAATAAATTAATCACATCAAATATTTGTAAATATGTTTTAGAAATAAATGATGTTGAACCATATAGTAACTTATGTAGTCTATTAAAAATACATGACAGACTAACCAAAAAAAGGTTAAGATTTCATAAAAATCAGAAATATCTTATCATTAATTTAATTTATCAAAAATCTCAACCAACATATATTAAAAGTATACCTTTATTTTTACAATTAATGTTTTTGAAGAAAACTAGCAACCATATTATTATGCGTTTCCAATAAAACAATAAAGATGCAGGCGCCCATATATACGCGCATGCACTCATCACTAACACACACACACACGCACGCAAACCATTCCCCTCCTCTTTAGCACCTTCGACAGGCTGAGCCGGCATATCATCTTAAGATTAAGAAAATCAGCACATGTGCCGCATAGTCGAGGGGAACTTCTCCTCCCATTGAATGTGCATTGCCGAAAATCCTAAAATTGTTATGTTGTGATCAAAATTCAAGTATAAAGATAAAGGTTAACTTCTGACGAGCGAGCGGAGCGAGGCCCCTCGCCGATAGGCTTGGGACCTACCTGTGTGACATGCTAGCTGGTGCCCGTGAATTTCCCCCCTTCAATTTTGAGGGGTTTTCCACGTTAAATTCTTGTGTCCCTGTGTTCGATTTGTTCTTCACTGTATTTATTTTCAAGAGGTTTTCCACATTAAATTCATGTGTCCATGTGTTTGATTTCGTTCTTCATCGTGTTTGATTACATGTCGTATCTCTAACAGAAATAAATACAAAAATAATATGAGCACCAGGACTTGAACCCTGCTGAAATATATGGCCGGTATTTCGATCCTATCAAGCGCAACAACGGTCTCTTGCAGACTTGTCCAGGGTCCTCCATGCTGAAATATGGGACGGGCTTTAGGTCCATATAGCAATTTTTGACAATCTTTAAAGGCCCGTGTGGATTTATTACTATTAGGTGTAGTGGAAAGTTTAGTCCTACCCCGGAAGTTGGAGTATAAGGGTTTCTCTTTTATATGTTATTGAAGTTTGAGAAGAGAAGAGGCCCTCGGGCACTCCTCCGCCGCCGCTCGCCGCGGCGCGACACGGGAATGAGCCGTGCCGAGCTCACACTTACGCGCTTATTTTTGCAAGTCCTGTACGGAAAAGATGCGACGCCCCCGGCGCCGCGACCTATGCATGGCCTACTGGAGGATATAACTCGTTTATCCCGCTTCTACTGTTTTCTTTTTAGCCATGCTAGCGTTATACGTAGATTTTTCTGCAATTAGCGTAGTATATGCTTGCTTGACTGAATATCAATATGCGTTTATTTGTGTCAATGCCATGCTAGTGATTAACTCATGGATTAAGTTAATCGAAAAATCGCCTATTTACTCAAAACTCCAGGTCGACATCGCCGTCGCCGATGACCCAAAGGCCAACAACGACGACGGCAGTGCTACAGCCCACTCCACATACTTCTGCAAAATGCCTAGTCAACGAAGAAACCCTTAGCCTCGTAGCTGCCACCGACAGGAGGTGCTCGACATTGCGCCAGACCCAGGCGCCCGGTTGGCCAGCGACTGTCGTTAGCGAGTGGAGCCACCACCACCGCCCTCCAGCCCACTTCATCTCCCACTCCATTCCATCTCCCTCCGGCCCTGATGTGCCACATGGCGTGCCTGACAGTCGCCCCGTGATGGCCCAAGCACCTCGGTCATGGAGCATTGCCTGTCCCCATGGTTGCCGCTTCTCATCCACCCAAGCATGGCGAGCGGCCGCTGCCTTTAATACAGTGCCACAAACGCCATGGAAGGCGAAGCCTCTGATGTCGTCCATTCCTCTGGCGCACTTCTGCAACTGAGCTATGTTTCTGAAACACACATCTAGTTGCAATGGTTTGCAAGTGGGGGCAAGGTTTTCTGTAGCATGCATGTTGTTTGAGTCGATTTTCTAACCGGGGCTATGTTTCTGAAACAATTGTGTTGTTGCAATTGTATGAAATGTGAGATAAAAATAGTTGGGCTATTTTTCGAAACATTGATGTCTTTTTTTAAAAAAACTTTCAATCTATTCATTTTCAATCGTGGCAGTGTAAAGAATATCATAGATAATAAAAATCACTACCAGATTCGTGGACTATCTAGTGACGACTACAAGCACTAAAGAGAGCTGAAAGCGTGCCGTTGAACTTGCTCCTCCTTCGCTAGAGCTGAGCAAACCTTGTTATCCGTCTTTGGCGTCCGGAGAGAAGACATATGTGCGTACAGCCGACTTGACATCCTTCCGTACACGGAACCAACGTAACATGTAATCTATTGAAAAGCACGCTGCCTTCCTGATGAGGTTTCGGCGAAAATATCTGCCAGAAAAAAAAACGAAACAAACAAAGACGTCATAACGTTCCAGCAAATCGTGTAAACTAAGTATTGTGTACGCCGGAACTGTCAGTTCGTCCCATTACGTACCGCATTAGTGACCTTGCAGATGCTGTCAGCATCATCGCAACACCTAAAGGTACGAAAAGTCTCAGATGGGTGAGAGACAATACTTTTTTCTTTTAAGAAAGACGAGAGTAAACTCACGGTCAAGTTACTTGTCAGCGGTAGGTGTTCGTATGCAAGGGCAACCAACTGTTAGTGTTTCTCGTGCCTTCTGCCGCCGCCTCCGACGATTTGCCTCGTCTTTTGTGGCATTAGGGTCATGGATGTGCAGTAGATCCCGGCATTTGCTTATGAGAAGGCTTTATTTTGGGATTTCTTTTGAAGTAAAATGCGCCAGTAGTTATTAGCAGCCAAGTCGCTCCTCCTCCTCCAAGAAAAAAAGCTAGGGTTTCTGTCTCTCGCCTTCGCCACCGCGGGTCCGCCTTGTCTCCGGTGGCCATTGGGCCATGGGGGCGCGGTGGATCCTACTAAGGGTCGGCGGGAGGGCTCCGTTTTCAGTCGTTTTTTCCTGTCTTGTTAGGGTTTGTGTCATCCTTAGGGAGGCGAGAAGGCGGCGGCTCCCTGAAGATGGAATAAAGGTCTCCCCGCCTAGTCCCCGTTCCGGCGGTGCATCTAGCATCGTTGGTGGGCGTGTGGAGGTGTGTCTCCGGCGGATCTATCTTTGGTGGATTTGCTCGGATCTCGTCGTTGTTCGTCTACATTCGTGTGTTTTCGGGTTGAATCCTTCCAACCTACGTTATTCTTCATCGGCGGCGGTTGCTGTTCTGGTGCGCTGGTCCTATGAGGCCTTAACACGACGACTTCCCTACTGTCTACTATAACAAGTTTTGCCCGACTCCGGCATTGGAGGGGTCATGACGGCGGCGCGCCTTCGGCTCGCTTCAGTGCTTATAGTTGTCGCTAGGTGGTCTACGGATCTGGATGTAATTTTTATTTCTGGTGTTTGTTGTACTGTCATGATTGAAGATAAATAGATTGAAAGTTTTTCGCAAAAAAATGCATCAGTAGTTTATAAACTCAAATCGGCTAGACACTTTAGGCCACCAACTTGGGAACTGATCGGATTTAGTTTAGAAACTCGTTTATTTGATCAAATAGGTCAAAACCGGCCTGAGAGGAGAAAAACCGGCCATGTGGATGCCATGTCATCGTTCCTTTCAACACTCATGAGTTAACTTTTTTTTGTGGGATCTATTTGCAAATTGTCCTTTTTTTTCACACAAACCAAGCTAAGGGTGTTGGAGTGGAAAAATATAAAAACCTCTACTTCGCCCAGGACTGGAACCCAGCCCGTTCAGAATTGCCAAAACACCAATGACTTTTAGAACAATACCTTGTCTGCACACTTACTGGAAACCTAATATGTACATATACATTCACGTAGAATCAGGCGAAAGAGAATCAGGAGATCCCATCCGATCGTTTACCAATTCTTTCCTTCTTTTGTGCCTTACTGTTTCCTCGTTTCTTGGTAGACCATTGCATTCCTTTCCTCCTCGTTTGTCTTCTGTGATAAGCCGATCATGGCGACACAGCTCGGAATCGAGCATGTCAGTCGTCCTCTTGACGCCGTTTAGCCGCAGATAGCGCCGTGGCTGTGCGAACGGCGGTCTTCCTCTCAACTAATATGTTGAATTGTGGTTTTACATAGTTTTAAATAGCGCGCTAAGCATTTTAGCGACGGACCTCTTTCAAATGGCACGCTATTTAAAATGTTTGTTCATTTGTTTGGATTAAAGTCTCTTAGCGCAAGACCTTTTGTAAATGCTATAGCGTGTTATAGCGGGCTATTTAAAACTATGGGTTTTATATTTTCCTCAAGATGTATATATATTATCATTTTTATTGTTTTTGAAATCCACTAATTCTATATACATATTTCACTGATGATTCTCCATTGATATAAAGTTGTCTTCATTTTGGTACATGAATCACTTCATGGTGTATTGTTCTGGAAACCGATTTCTAACCGAGATGACCTAGGTTCAAGTCCTACAACACACACGTTTTTTAATATTTATTCTCCTAATTCTATGTGAATATATATACATACTGGGCTGCCTATTTAGTGTGCAAACAGGTTGTTGTTCCGGTCGTCATTAATGCTTTGCCAATTCCGAACACTCAGGGTTGAAGTCCTAGGCCACACTAGTAGAAAACAATAGGTGCATCAGTCACGATTCGTGAGACCAGGGTGCCGGTCGGGCTTCGGGGGCCATAGCTCCCGGTTTGTCTGACCCCTTTGATCTCGGTTCCAGACACGACCGTTATCAAAGGGCCTCTCTCCTAGCCGAGGGAGTCCTGGATTAAGGCGTCCGGGCTATGTGACATGAGCCGGATTCATGGGCCGTGAAGATACAAGATGAAGGGCGTTCCGCCGTGTCTGGCTGGGACTTCCCTTGGCGTGGAAGGCAAGCTTGACGCATGGATATGAAGATTCCTTTCTCTATAAACCGACTCTGTATAGCCGTAGCCACCTCCGGTGTCTATAGCCATTACGATCTCGAGGTAGATCAACTCTTTTAACCCCTATACTCATCAAAGCCAATCAAGCAGGAAGTAGGGTATTACCTTCATCAAGAGGGCCCGAACCTGAGTAAAACATCATGTCCCTGCCTCATGTTACCTTCGATCCTTAGACGCACAGTTCGGGACCCCCTACCCGAGATTTGCCGGTTTTGACACCGACATTGGTGCTTTCATTGATAGTTCCTCTGTGTCATTGATAGAAGGATTGATGGCTCGCCTTGTCATCAACGACCGCATCACTTCTTGAGGAGCTCTAGATTCAGGGCAGACCCTCTGCCTTGGTAGCTTCACCATGGGCGCCCGTTCGGCCGTTAAGCCGAGGGCGGCCCCCCAAGCCACCAAAAATCATGTCCGCATCGGCCCTGAATACTCTGACGCAGCGTCTTTGAACGAGCTGCTAGATTGCATCGCTGCCTTGGGAGTCGTAACTGACTATGATCGGATTGGGCTTAAACCCGATCAGAGAGAAATTAAATCTCTACCGACCCCCCATCTAGTAGCGGTTGTGGAGGAACAGGCCAACAATAACTCTTGTTTAGGTTTCCGAGCCCGAAGGGCCGGACACCCTACTCCGGGAGGACACTCCCTGTTCTCCGAACATAGGACCGGAAGTTGAGTCGAAAAACTCATCGGACACTCTGGAGCCCGAGCTGGTGACCTCGGAAATTTGTCAAACCCCGGATTCCACAGTGGGCCAGAGCGTGAATTTAAGCCCGCCCACCCACCACAAACAATATTCCCCAAGCAATTCCGGTCGACCGGACATATGCGATCTAATGTATGTGCAGCAGCAGCCTCAGGAAACAATCCATCACTTTTGGGCCAGATTCCTCCTTGTTAAAAACAAGATCAAAGATTGCTGCGACGACGACGCGATCTCAGTATTCCGCAACAACTGTACGGACGAGGGAATACTAAATGCCCTCAACCGCCGTCGCGTACTGCACTTTGCAGATTTGACACACATAGTACTGAAGTACTGCGCAATGGAAAGCGCTTGGAAAACTCAGACAGCCTGCTGGTAACCGCAGGCCTTTAAGCCATGCCCCGGACGAGCAAAAGAGATGCACCCTCGGGGGGCACCTGACCATCGTCCTGTGGACAAGAAAATCAAGCCCTTTATGGGACACAGAAACGTTTTCGAGGAATGGCTCGATAGGCCCTGTCAAATACACATGACGCCGAATACCAAACCAACGCACAACCTACAGGCATGCTGGATACTCCGGCAAGTGGCCAAGAGCGGCGAGGGTATCCTCACCAACACTACCCTAGAGAAGTACTCTTCGGAGGATGACGATTTCAACGTATTCATGGTCTTCGATACCTTCTCATCAAACAATCGGCGCAAAATGGCGCTCCGCGACCTCACCGAAGTCTGCCAAGTAGCAGCAATAAACCCTTGGAACGACACAGCGATTACTTCGACGAACCAAGGTCCCGCTCAGTCCGGGCACCAGCCGCTTTGGTACTAAACCCAATCGTGGATGGCTTTCGGCTCACGGAAGTGCTAATGGACGGTGGCAGCGGACTGAACCTCATCTATGAGGACACGCTCAATAAAATGCAAATGGACATGAGTCGCATTGAGCAGAGCAATAGAACTTTTCGAGGCATTATACCCAGTCGGGAAGCAAGATGCTTGGGGAAAATCAAACTCGACATGGTATTCGGCACGCCGGAAAACTATAGGTCCGAAGAGTTATGATAACCCACAAGTATAGGGCATTGCAACAGTTTTCGACGGTAAACCAAATTTATTGATTCGACACAAGGGGAGCCAAAGAATATTCTCAAGTATTAGCAGTTGAGTTGTCAACTCAACCACACCTGGATAACTTAGTATCTGCAGCAAAGTATTTAGTAGCAAAGTAATATGGAAGTAACGGTAATGATAGCAAAAGTAATATTTTTGGGTTTTGTAGTGATTGTAAAAGTAACAACGGAAAAGTAAATAAGCGAAGAACAATATGTGAAAAGCTCGTAGGCATTGGATCGGTGATGGAGCATTATGCTGGATGCGGTTCATCATGTAACAATCATAACATAGGGTGACACAGAACTAGCTCCAATTCATGAATGTAATGTAGGCATGTATTCCGAATATAGTCATACGTGCATATAGAAAAGAACTTGCATGACATCTTTTGTCCTACCCTCCCATGGCAGTGGGGTCCTAATGGAAACTAAGGGATATTAAGGCCTCCTTTTAATAGAATACCAGAACAAAGCATTAACACATAGTGAATACATGAACTCCTCAAACTATGGTCATCACCAGGAGTGGTCCCAATTATTGTCACTTCGGGGTTGCCGGATCATAACACATAGTAGGTGACTATAGACTTGCAAGATAGGATCAAGAACTCACATATATTCATGAAAACATAATAGGTTCAGATCTGAAATCATGGCACTCGGGCCCTAGTGACAAGCATTAAGCATAGCAAAGTCATAGCAACATCAAGCTCAGAACATAGTGGATACTAGGGATCAAACCCTAACAAAACTAACTCGATTACATGATAAACCTCATCCAACCCATCACCGTCCAGCAAGCCTATGACGGAATTCTCATGCACGGCGGTGAGCATCATGAAATTGGTGATGGAGGATGGTTGATTATGACGATAGCGACGGATTCCCCTCTCCGAAGTCCCGAACGGACTCCAGATCAGCCCTCCCGAGAGGTTTTAGGGCTTGGCGGAGGCTCCGTATCATAAAACGCGATGAATCCTTCTCTCTGATTTTTTTCTCCTTGAACACGAATATATGGAGTTGGAGTTGAGGTCGGTGGAGCGTCAGGGGGCCCACGAGGCAGGGGGCGCGCCCAGGGGGGGCAGGTGCGCCCTCCACCCTCGTGGACAGGTGGAGGCCCCCCTGACGTGGATTCTTCTTCCAGTATTTTTTACATTTTCCAAAAACAAGTTCCGTGGAGTTTCAGGTCATTCCGAGAACGTTTGTTTCTGCACATAAATAACACCATGGAAAGTCTGCTGAAAACAACGTCAGTTCGGGTTAGTTCCATTCAAATCATGCAAGTTAGAGTCCAAAACAAGGGCAAAAGTGTTTGGAAAAGTAGATACGACGGAGACGTCTCAAGTTACTCTTCCACGTGGCACCTTTCAACACCGTGTATCACGCCTTGCTGGGGCGAGACTCATTCACACGCTTTCAAGCTATACCCCAGTATGAGTATATGAAGCTCAAAATGCCCGGGCCAAACAGAGTTATCACTATCATCAGTGATTCGGACATAGCACTCCGCGCGAAAAATAAAACTGCCTCTTTGGCCCTCGAGGTACTATCCGAGGCCCTCGCGGCAGAAGAATTGACCACCCTACGTTCCACAGTGGATAGGGACGACGTAATCCTCGATAAGAGACCTAAGTCCACTTCCTTCAAGCCAGCAGACGAAATAGTCAAATTTCAAGTCCACCCGACGAACCCCAAGAAGACAACTTCCATTGGGGCGCAGCTGGATCCAACGGTCAACGCTGCATTACACGTGTTTTTGCGAGAGAATTGGGATATCTTTGCCTGGCACCCTTCGGATATGCCAGGAATCCCACGCCGATTGGCCGAACACAATCTCAACATATTGAAGGTGTACAAACCAGTCAAGCAAACATTGTGGTGATTTTTCGAACCCAAACGACAGGCTATGGGAGAGGAACTAGCCAAGCTAATGGAAGCCGTGTTTATCAAAGAGATCAAACATCTGGACTGGCTAGCAAACCTGGTCATGGTACCGAAGAAGGATAAATCCTGGCATAAGGCCTGCCCTAAGGACCCCTTCCCGCTACCCCGCATCGACCAGATTATCGACGCAACTGCAGGACATGATTCACTGTGTTTCCACGACGCATACTCCGGATACATCACATTAAGATGAAGGAATCCGACCAGGCCGCAACAGCATTCATCACCCCGTATGAGCCCTTCTGTTTCAACACTATGCCTTTCGTGCTCAAGAACGCCGGTGCCACTTACCAGCGCATGATTCAAACATGCCTGGAAAAGCAAATCAGCAAGACTGTGGAGGCATATGTCGATGACGTAGTCATCAAAACCAAGCATGTTGAATCCTTGGTGGACGACTTACGCCTCACATTCGACATCCTCCGAACATATGACATACGGCTTAATCTGGAAAAGTGCGTTTTCGGCGTCCCCGCCGGAAAATTGCTTAGGTTCATTGTCTCCAATAGAGGAATCGAAGCAAACCCAGCCAAAATCCGGGCCTTGTCACAATTGGCAACACTAACAGACCTCAAGCAGGTCAAAAAATAACCGGGTGCATGGCAGCTTTCAGTCGTTTTATCTCCACACTTGGAGAAAAGGCATTTCCATTGTATTGCCTGCTCCGACGCACCGACCACTTCGCGTGGATGGATGCTGCCACAGCCGGATTGGAAGAAATAAAAACTCTGTTAGCAAGCAACCCAATCCTGGCCGCACCAGACGTTGGCGAGCCAATGTTGCTCTACATATCTGCAACTCACCAGGTGGTGAGTGCGGTGCTCGTCGTCGAACGAGAGGAAGAGGGGCATAAATTCCCACTCCAAAAATCAGTATACTATGTATCGACGGTCCTTACACCATGCAAATCCCGATACCCGCATTATCAAAAGATAGCCTATGCGGTCTTCATGGCATCCCACAAGCTGCGGCACTACTTTCAAGAGTGCTCGATCATGGTGGCTTCTGAAGTATCACTCAATGATATTATAAACAACCGGGACGCCACCGGCCGAATTTCCAAATGTGCCATTGAGCTCTTACCATTTGAAATAACGTACAAGCCACGCTGAACCATTAAATCTCAGGTGTTGGCTGACTTCGTCGCCAAATGGACAGAGGCCGAACTCCCTAAAGAGTACGACACATATTCCAACTGGGTGATGCACTTCAACGGCTCCAAAATGCTAGCCGGACATGGGGCTGGTGTTGTGTTGACATCCCCCACTGGAGACACAATCCGCTATGTGCTACAAATATTATACGCTGACTCTAACAATGCAGCCGAATACGAGGCCCTCTTCACGGTCTCCGGATGGCTGTTTCCATGGGCATACAACGCCTCGAGGTACGCAGGGACTCCAACCTCACAATATCCCAGATAAATGGAGAATTCGATGCAAAGGATTCAGAGATGGCGGCTTACCGCAATGTCGTACTCAAAATATCAGCTCGATTCGAGGGGCTCGAGTTTCATCACGTGGCTCGAGAAAGTAATCAAGCCACGGACATCCTTGCTCGCATGGGCGCTAAACACGATCCCATCCCACCTAACACCTTTATGGAAAGGCTCTTCAAGCCATCTGTGGTGTGGCAGGACGAGAGCGGCAACCCTGGCCCAGAGCCGATCACACCCCAGATTCCAAACATAGCTTTGATATCATTGGGGGCTCGGACGCCGAATTAACACCATCGGCCCACGAAATCATGGCCATAATTGCCCCATGGACTGAACCTTTCCTCTCCTACCTTATAAGGAACGAGCTCCCGGATGATTAGACCGAGGCCCGTCGTATGGTTCGACGCTCAAAGGCCTACAAAGTCCATGAAGGAGAACTATACAAGAAAAGTACTACCGGAGTCCTTCAAAGATGTATCTCCGAAGAGGAGGGACGACAGCTCTTGGATGAATTAGACCCTGGTCTTGGTGGCCATCATGCCGCGGCTCGGGCCCTTGTAAGTAAAGCCTTCCGTACATGTTTTTATTGGCCCACGGCCCGAGCAGACGCTCAGGACCTCGTCCAGCGCTGCGTTGGATGCCAGCTTTTTGCCAATCAAAGCCATATGCCACCCACTTCCCTACGAACAGTCCCCATTACTTGGCCTTTCGCCGTCTGGGGGCTAGACATGGTCAGAACCCTTAAAGGGGGATGCCATAAGAAGAAATATTTACTGGTTATGGTTGACAAGTTCACTAAATGGATAGAGGCCAAACCAGTCAAAACGGTCGAGGCCGGACCGGTGATAGACTTTATATCCGGTGTCGTACACCATTATGGTGTCCAGCACAGTATTATTACTGACAACAGCTCTAACTTTACGACCGATGAGGTGAGAACTTGGTGCGCTAATTTGGGCATTTAGCTCGATTACGCCTCCGTATACCGCCCTTAGACAAACGGTCAGGTCGAACGGGCTAACGGCCTAATAATGAGCGGCATAAAGCCTAGACTAGTGCGATCTCTGAAAGAATCGGACAAGCACTGCATTGAGGAACTCGATTCCGTACTCTGGGGGCTGCGGACCACGCCCAATCGCACGACCAGAGGCAGTTTTGCCCTGCGACATTACTCATGACTCACCTCGAGTGCGCATGTATGAAGAGAGAGAACCCAAGCTAGATCGGCAGGATGATTTGGACGGCCTAGAAAAGGAGCGCGATGTCACGAAGGCCCGTTCCGCATTCTATCAACAACAGGCTCGGCGATACCAAAGCAGGGAAGTACGGGCAAAGACTTATAATGTTGGTGAACTCGTTCTATGCCAACCAGAGAAGAAAAAGGACAAGCTCAAGCCAAAATGGGAGGGTCCCTTCATTATAGATGAATTTTTCACCGGAGGACCCTATCACCTTCGCAATGCTTCAAATAATCGCTTGGAACCAAACCCATGGAACGCTGCCCGGCTCCAAAGATTCTACGCCTAAGTCCGCACATGTACCCTTTTATTTTTTCCTCCCATTCACTTTTTCCTCTTTTTCGTTTTTATACCATTTCTAGCTTGTGATCGGATAAACCGTACACTTGAGGGGTATACATCTTTAAATGTACATACCCCACAATACCTGGGGCTTCATTTCACAGAAGCATATTTTCATTTTTTGAGCATCAAGCTCACTGTATATATGTGTTGTCCACTCATATATATCTTTGCTTTGCCATTATATGCACCTTTTATGACTTAAGATTTTGCCAAGCTGGGTTGCCTGGCTCCTGTGCTTATGCCATACGTTCATGCTTGTTCGGCTAGGGCATAAAGGGAGCACCTCTGCGATTGTTACAATCGGGTTATCCGGACACGTACCTCAGACTGGGTGAAGCCGAAAGTTAGCGTTCTTAAGAGAATAAATGGTCGACGGAAAAAAGACGAATTTCCCTTGTTGCAATACACAAGCCCCAGATTATAACGTACACTGTGATTTTTAGCATCACAACCTTGGCGTGCAAACAAAAAACGCATGCTGGCCCAGGGAAAGGAACCCTTAACAGAACTATTCTCCCTGGAAGATGTTTCTTACAATTAAATGTAATATAACATAACTCCCCGAACACAACTTGTGTTGGAGATATGCCCTGGAGGTAATCATGTATGATGATATTTCTGATGTTTTTATGAATAAAGATAGTCCATGGACATTATCAATGATGTGTATCAGCAAGTACGTGACTTTTTTGTGGGACTATGCACCGTATGATGACTGTCCTAAAAGGTCCCTAGTCGAAAGGGATGTGTGGTTGTGTAGCCGACTAGACTAGCCTATGACACGGTCGATGACCTGGTCTCACTAGCCATGGATCATTGGATGCTAACCGGATAATATGGACTCGGAAGGATCTGGTCGGATTCGACATAGTGGGATCCGAGTCGAGATAAGCTCCGAGTCGGACAGACCCAAATATGAGACGCAGCGATATATCATATGTGAGTCTCTAGTACAACATACGTTCTATGTCCTAAGATCTGAGCTGGAACATGTACTCGGGATGGTGATAGACCTTCTTTGGGCCGACCAAACGCTACTCCGTGACTGGGTGGTTACAAAGGTAGGTTTCAGGCTTGTCCAGACCCATGCCACGAGACATGGTCGAGCAAGATGGGATTTGCCCCTCCGATCATGAGAGATATACTTTGGGCCCCTCGTGTGATCTGACCAGGATAAACATGAAGGAAATATGCACTAGAGGCAATAATAAAGTTATTATTTATTTCTTTATTTCGTGATAAATGTTTATTATTCATGCTAGAATTGTATTAACCGGAAACTTGATACATTTGTGAATACATAGACAAACATAGTGTCACTAGTATGCCTCTACTTGACTAGCTCGTTGAATCAAAGATGGTTAAGTTTCCTAGCCATAGACATGAGTTGTCATTTGATTAACGGGATCACATTATTAGAGAATGATGTGATTGACTTGACCCATTCCGTTAGCTTAGCATTCGATCGTTTAGTATATTGCTATTGCTTTCTTCATGACTTATACATGTTCCTATGACTATGAGATTATGCAACTCCCGATTACCGGAGGAACACTTTGTGTGCTACCAAACGTCACAACGTAACTGGGTGATTATAAAGGTGCTCTCTAGGTGTATCCGATGGTACTTGTTGAGTTCGCATAGATTGAGACTAGGATTTGTCACTCCGATTGTCAAAGAGGTATCTCTGGGCCCTCTCGGTAATGCACATCACTATAAGCCTTGCAAGCAATGCAACTAGTGAGTTAGTTGCGGGATGATGTATTACGTAACGAGTAAAGAGACTTTCCGGTAACGAGATTGAACTAGGTATTGAGATACCGACGATCGAGTCTCGGGCAAGTAACATACCGATGACAAAGGGAACGACGTATGTTCTTATGCGGTTTGACCGATAAAGATCTTCATAGAATATGTAGGAACCAATATGAGCATCCAGGTTCCGCTATTGGTTATTGACCGGAGACGTGTCTCGGTCATGTCTACATAGTTCTCGAACCTGTAGGGTCCGCACGCTTAACATTTGGTGACGATGCATATTATGAGTTTATGTGTTTTGATGTACAGAAGGTAGTTCAGAGTCCCGGATGATGTCGGGGGCATGATGAGGAGTCTCGAAATGGTCGAGACATAAAGATCGATATATTGGATGACTATATTCGGACATTGGAAAGGTTCTGAATGATTCAAGTATTTTTCGGAGTACCGGGGAGTTACGGGAATACAGGGGAAGAAGTATTGGGACTCATGGGCCAAGTGGTGGAAGAGAGGAGGCAAGACAAGGCAGGGCGCGCGGCCCCACTAGCCCAAACCGAATTGGGATAGGGGGTCGGCCCCCCTTTCCTCCTTTCCTCCCTCTCCTTCCTTCTCCCTCTCCTCCTACCTTTCCCCCCTCCTAGTAGGAGTCGGAAAGGGGAGTCCTACTCCTACTAGGAAGAGGACTCCTCCTCCTGGCGCGCCCTGCAAGGGCCGGCCGGCCTCCCCACTTGCTCCTTTATATACGGGGGCAGGGGGCACCCTAGGACACACAAGTTGATCATTGATCTGTTAGCTGTGTGCGGTGCCCCCCTCCACCATAATCCACCTGGTCATATCGTAGCGGTGCCTAGGAGAAGCCCTGCGGCGATAGCTTCATCAACACCATCATCACGCTGTCGTGGTGACCAAGCTCTTCCCCAAAGCTCTACTGGATCGTGAGTTCGCGGGACGTTGCCGAGCTAAACGTTCGGTATTGAGGATCGGTCGATCATGAAGACGTACGACTAAATCAACCGCATTGTCATAACGCTTCCGTTTTCGGTCTATGACGGTACATGGACACACTCTCCCCTCTCGTTGCTATGCATCACCATGATCTTGCGTAGGTAAGAACGGTTCTTGCTCAGCCCGTAGTAGCCACGTAAAACATGCAACAACAAAGTAGAGGACGTCTAACTTGTTTTTGCAGGGCATGTTGTTATGTGATATGGTCAATACATGATGCTATATTTTATTGTATGAGATGATCATGTTTTGTAACGGAGTTATCGGCAACTGGCAGGAGCCATATGGTTGTCGCTTTATTGTATGCAATGCAATCGCCCTGTAATTGCTTTACTTTATCACTAAGCGGGAGCGATAGTCGTAGAAGTAATAGTTGGCGAGACAACAATGATGCTACAATGGAGATTAAGGTGTAGCGCTGGTGACTATGGTGATCATGACGGTGCTTTGGACATGGAGATCAAAGGCACAAGATGATGATGGCCATATCATATCACTTATATTAAATGCATGTGATATTTATCCTTTATGCATCTTATTCTGCTTTGATTGACGGTAGCATTATAAGATGATCTCTCACTAAAATTTTCAAGGTACAAGTGTTCTCCTTGAATATGCACCGTTGCCAAAGTTCGTCATGCTGAGACACCATGTGATGATCGGGTGTGATAAGCTCAACGTTCTTGTACAACGGGTGCAAGCCAGTTTTGCACACGCAGAATACTCGGGTTAAACTTGACGAGCCTAGCATATGCAGATATGGCCTCGGGACACTGAGACCGAAAGGTCGAGCGTGAATCATATAGTAGATATGATCAACATAGTGATGTTCACCATTGGAAACTACTCCATTTCACGTGATGATCGGTTATGATTTAGTTGATTTGGATCACGTGCTCACTTAGATGATAAGAGAGACGTCTATCTAAGTGGGAGTTCTTAAGTCATTTGATTAATTGAACTTAAATTTATCATGAACTTAGTACAGATAGTATTTGCATATCTATGTTGTAGATCAATTGCTCGCATATAGCTTCCCCGTTTTATTTATGATATGTTCCTAGAGAAAACTATGTTGAAAGATGTTAGTAGCAATGATGCGGACTAGATCCGTGATCTGAGGGTTATCCTCATTGCTGCACATAAGTATTATGTGCTTGATGAACCGCTAGGTGATGGACCTATTGCAGGAGCAGATACAGACGTTATGAACGTTTGACAATGCTCAGTATGCATTACAAGAAATATGTCAACTTATGACCTTCTGTCAGTGACCCTTGAAGAATTGGTCATAAATTTATGACCATTTTAGACCAATTGGTCAAAAGCTGTTCAGGGGGCTTCAAACCCTAAACCATTGCGACCATTTTGGTCAGAAAGGTCGTAATTTCCTTACACGAAATGGTCACAAAGCAAACAGTGCTAGTCCGCTGCCTTATTTCTAGTTGTTAATGACCAATATAGATGGTCATAGACTTGTAGATTGTGGTGGGTTGTGATGACTAGGCGCCATCTCATCAGTTTTGCCTATGTGTCATGTCCATGTGGCAGTTTTTGCCCTAGGTTGTGAAGCAACCTATATTTCTATCATTCCCAAAATTCCCAAAAAAATCTCATAAATTCTTTGGGTCATATCTTCATCAAATATGTAAAAATCCTTCCTTGCCTAGTTCAAAACTAATTCAACAATATTCATTTTCCTATTATGTTCACAACAACACTTTATGAAGGAAGTGCTATTTATATATTCTTGATTGCCCTACGAATTTTTGGGCACTCTTTCCTATCCAAATCATTACCGCATGAAAAAATTCAGCTCCATTTGCCTAGCAAATCTTCCTCGGCAAATTTCCAAAGTTTTTGTCCACCTAGAAGCATTGTGAAGGAAGTACCTTTTTTATATCTCTAAATGACATGAAATTTATACAGTTTCTTCATATGCCCAAATTATCACCCTCCTCCAAATTGCAGCTCAGTCAAATCATCTATGTGAGCCCAAGTTCAATTTATATTTTATGGCCAAGTTGGCACGTTGCAAAGCAAGTGTTATATAGACCCCTCCTATTACGCTCAAACTTTTCGGGCACTCTTCCATACCCAAATCATTGCCACATGATAATATTCAGCTCAATTTTCCTAGTAATTCTTTCTCGGGAAATTTCCAAAGTTTCTACCTCGAGAGAAGCTTTGTGAAGTAAGTACTAGCTAGGCTTACCCAAATGATCTGAAAAGTGACCAGCGCATGACCATACCTAAGTAACTTACCTACACCAATTTTGAGCTCATTTCATTCATCCAATCTCTCTCACTAGTTTTCCCAAATTTCTGTCCATAGAAGAGCATTGTGAAGGAAGTACTACTTTGTCATGTCCAAATGGTATCAATTTTCTACAATGCTTTCCTATGACCAAATAACCATCCTCCACAAAATTTCAGCTCAATCCATTCATTATTTTGAGCCCAGCTTCAACATTCACATTTTTGTCCAGCGTGGTACTTTGCAAAGCAAGTGCCACCTAGGATCCTCCTTTTGAGCTAAAAATTTGTGAAGACATTCTCCTTAGTAGATGATCATCCTCAGCCAAAACTCGCGCGCATTGTCCATGTGCATTTCCCGTACCGCTAATCAAACACTTGGCTGCTAATTCATGTTTGAGCATCGATCGGTCTTCTCGTGAGAATCTTATGTTGTAATTTTCTTCCTAGCACCAACCTGGGGAGTGCCCAACCCACTAGACATGCCTAAGCCGCCCAGAACACATGGCAACATTACGGTCACGCGGTGACCATGCGACGGGCATGCGAGTTTACGCGCTCTAGAGTTGGGGCCCTCGGCCACCGCCCAAACCTCGACGTATCGCCACCAAACCATGTATTTATGATTAAATAGGTCCTTATGTAACTAGAAATGATTTTTGGAAAAAATAAATAGCAAACTATGAGGCAGCTGCAGTTCAAATTTGACCCACTTCCAACTGAATCGGCGGAAATTTGTCTTTTTCACGAGAGGTGGATCAAAACTTTTTACACCCAACCATTTTGTCAATTGTGCATTGAATATGTCCTAGTATTTTAGAAAATTTATTTGGTCCAATTTTGCAACAATTATTTGGTAGTTCCTTCACAAAAAAACCTCCTTTCGGGCACTCGGAAAATGAAAAATGGTTTTTTGGTCCAAAGAAAATGAAAACTTCCTTAGGCAACATTGTTTGCCATTCCAATATGCACCCTTGTGCACAATATGAGATCATTTGAACAACTATGCCACGAATGTGGCCATAAGATTGATCATTTGGCTTGAAAGCCATGAATCTTCAGAGATGATAGCTCATTTCTGAGAACACTTTTTTAAAATAATTGCCGTATTACAAGTTTGTTATTTTTCTTGGGAACTTGGCCACATATAATGACACAATGCGAAGGTTTCCCAATTTTTTAATTTTTTTTTGAAATTTTTATGCCCGTTTCAAAATGCGGTCAAAACGGCGGGCTTGACCGTTCCTAGCTAGTGGTTGAATCTTGGAAAACTTTTGGTGTTTCTCTGATTAAATAGATACTTATGTACCTAGAAATGATTTTTTTAAAAAATAAATAGCAAACTATGAGGCAGCTGCAGTTCAAATTTGACCCGCTTCCAGCTGAATCGGCGGAAATTTGTCTTTTTCACGAGAGGTGGATCAAAACTTTTTACACCCAACCATTTTGTCAATTGTGCATTAAATATGTCCTAGTATTTTAGAAAATTGATTTGGTCCAATTTTGCAACAATTATTTGGTAGTTCCTTCACAAAAAACCTCCTTTTGGGCACTCGAAAAATGGAAAATGGTTTTTTCGTCCAACGAAAATGAAAACTTCCTTAGGCAACATTTTTTGCCATTCCAATATGCACCCTTGTGAACAATATGAGATCATTTGAACAAACTATGCCATGAATGTGGCCATAAGATTGATCATTTGGCTTGAAAAGCCATGAATCTTCACACTTGATAGCTCATTTCTGAGAACACTTTTTTAAAATAATTACCGTATTACAATTCTGAGAACACTTTCTGAGAACATATAATGACACAATGCGAAGGTTTTCCAATTTTTTGATTTTTTTTGAATTTTTTATGCCCGTTTCAAAATGCGGTCAAAACGGCGGGCTTGACCGTTCCTAGCTAGTGGTTGAATATTGGAATTTTTTTGGTGTTTCTCTGATTAAATAGATACTTATGTACCTATAATTGATTTTTGGAAAAAATAAATAGCAAACTATGAGGGAGCTGCAGTTCAAATTTGACCCGCATCCAACTGAATCGTCAGAAATTTGTCTTTTTCACCAGAGGTGGATCAAAACTTTTTACACCCAACCATTTTGTCAATTGTGCATTAAATATGTCCTAGTATTTTAGAAAAATGATTTGGTCCAATTTTGCAACAATTATTTCGGAGGTCCTTCACAGAAAAACCTCCTTTCGGGCACTCGAAAAATGGAAAATGATTTTTTTGCCCAAAAGAAATGAAAACTTGCTTAGGCAACATTGTTTTCCATTCTACTATGCACCCTTGTCATGGACGTCGCGCACATGTACTCTGTTTTGATTGGTTCAGAGGCATGTCACGCGGATTATGGATCGAGCACCATCCGATCCACCCGGATCCAACGGCAGCGCTCCCTCGTCACGTTTCTCACGCCACCTAGCCCAACAACCCACAGGCCACAGCCTGCACTCCTCCCCCGCAAACCCTAGCGCTCCCCGATCCCTCCCACTTCCCCCCCCCCCCCCCGCCACCCACCCCTCCCCTCGCTCTCCTCCCTCCCCTCCCCTCGGGCAAGATCCAGCGCGCTCCAAGATCCCCATGCTCTGCTCCTCCCTCCCCTCCGGCAAGATCCAGCGCGCGGCCTCCCTCTCCTCGATCCAGATCGAGGCACCCCGCCGCCCCGCCTTCGTCTCCCTCCGTCTCCCACCCGATGGAGGCCGCGGTGGGGGAAGCGAGGGGTCTCAGCTTCCCCTCCCATCGCCGCACCACTCGTCCGCTAGCTCCCCACGCAGGCGGATTCGGATGGAGGCGGCCGTCGCCGGGCACGACGACTCCACCCGCCAGGTCGTCGCCGGGCACGCTCCAAAAACCTCTTTCGCTTCAAGACGGACCGCTCCTCCGCACCCTTCTCCCCCTTCGCCGAGAAGCTGGACTGCGCCGGCGGCGCCGGCTCCCCCACCCCAAGAAGGCGCCCCGCAAGGTCCCCAAGACGCCCCACAAGGTTCGATCCGCCCGCCCGCCCATTCCCGCAAACACCTCACGCGCACCGAATTCTCCGATCTCCGATCTACTACTAACTGGTGTGTGGTCGTCGCCGGCGTGCAGGTGCTGGACGCGCCGTCCCTGCAGGACGACTTCTACCTGAACCTCATCGATTGGTCCTCGCAGAACATGCTCGCCGTCGGCCTCGGCACCTGTGTCTACCTCTGTTCCGCATCCAGCTGCAAGGTGCATTTCTTTCTTTCTTTCTTTCTTGCATCTTCTTGTTGCATCCATGGATCACGCTCAGGTCAGATTGCTAATGGCACCGTTGTCCAGGTTACCAAGCTGTGCGATCTGGGGCCGAGGGACAGCGTCTGCGCCGTGCACTAGACGCACGAGGGCTCCTACCTCACCGTCGTCACCAGCCTAGGAGACGTCCAGGTTTAATCTTCAACCGATGCACATTGCAACAAAATCTCACAATGTAGTCCATATTCGTCAAAGGATTCTGAACTGTTTGCTTCACGACTTATCAAAATTGATATCACTGATGCACATTGGAAGAAAATTTCACAGCACACAAGATTAGAGAACTGAAAGCTGTTAGTGTGTGATTGTTAAAAGATAAGTACCAATGTTTAAGGGGTGTAGTCCACTAATAACTTTCACATACCATCGTGTGCGACGCGTCGAAATAAGAACCATAAATGAGGTATTGATCTGCTGCATTAAACACTGGTGTACAAGCAGTAATAAGTTTCCCATACTACCTTTTGCAGGTCAGAGTATGACACGATTGGCACTAGTGTAAAAGCAGCTGTTGTTCATCTGGGAGCAGCACTTGTAAAGGTTAGTAACTAGTCGTGGATTCTTAGTACCATGATTGACATGCCCAAACAATCCACCATTCATTGGTCTGTCATTGCTTGAGAAACTTTTTAGTTGTTTGATCAATGTGCTCTTGCCAACTACTTGACTTATACAATTAATATGTTCTTTGGAGTGACCACTCAACTAGTCTTTTTACTTTATCTAAAATCCATGTACCAGTTTTGAGAGCAAACTGGTTGCTGAGGGTTGTATGCCATTCAGCAGGATTTTTTTTGTCTTCGAAATTCCATGAGTTATTAAAAGGTTGTAAATGGCATCTCAATTTTTCATGGTTTGTACTAGTTATCTTCCCTGTTATGCAGTTCTGTTTGTCCAAAAATCACAGTACAAGTTGAAGCTTGTCATCCTGATATTGTCAGCTTAGCCTGTTTGTTATTCTTGTCACGGATGCAATACTTCGATTTATTCCCAGCTGCAATTTAACCTTATATTGACTACCATTGATCTATTGGACATGTTTGGGGTTTCAGGCTGGGCTTTTGACTTTTGACCTACTGTCATTCTTGTCCAAAATTTCACTACATTCCCATCATGTTAACTCGGTGCATCTCTCCTATCCATGGAATATCCTTAGTTACAAGTCAGTTTTATTTCCTTCAAGTATATTTCTAGTAGTACATCATAACACAGAGCTGTTTGTTTGTTTGTTTTACTGTATCACATACACCTCTAAGATCATTGATGTGAGATTTTCACTGTTTGTTAATACTAGTAGATCACAATACAGAGCTGTTTGTTTGTTTTACTGTATGGAAGGCTGATTTGATTTGATTCACATTTGACATCTCTGTCTGCACTTCCAGACTATTTTCGACTTGAGTATGTCAGCTTCAGAGTTTCTGCAGAACTCTGAAGTAGATATTGTCAATCTTGTGTGCCAACAACATATTTCATATAGCTGCCTGGATTTCACAACATGGGCTTTCTTTTGAAATTTCTTTTACTATGTAGTGTAGATAAATAAATACTCTTAGCAGACTGGATTTGAGGCATTCTAGTTTATTTGGTAGACGAAATTCAGTTTAGATTCTGAATTTGTTGAATATGTGACAATTCCTTCATTCTCAAGTGCAATAGATCCTTTGTGGTAGTAAGAATTCATATTATTGTGATGTTTACTCCCGTTTAAGTTTTTCATTCTCATTGTTCTGACCGGTTACCATTTTGGTTTGCAGAAAGGTACCAAGAGGGTGCATTTCGTCATGTACTTGATCAGGGAGGTCACTGGGTTTGCTCTGTATGAGAAGCGTATCACTGAGCTTCTCCATCTCCCTCTCATCTTCCTTTGCTCGCTATTGCTACTCCGAATTATACATGTTGGCAAAAAGATGTCCCTGTTTGGTCAGTACTATGCACTACTATATTTATGTGGTTGTCTTGTGTGCATCTTATTTTGAAACCAAGTGAGACACCTCCATCCCCTACATCTTGACGATCCCTCTACTAGTGTACATTTGAGTTGCTCTCACTACCTCCTGCCCCAAGATTCGTAATTGCCTTTGTTGCCTGCTCATTTAATTAATTAAAACTGCATGTGTTCGTGTAAGTATGGCTGTGAGAACGAGATCAATGGTGCCTTCCACCAAACAGATTGAACTTTTAATACTTGCTACGCATGCTTGTGTACCTAAACATTCTGTACATTTGTTGTTGTTATTGTTGACCATGCAGTCTAAAACACACACTGTCTTTTCTTTTCATGTGTAACAGCCAAGATGATCTGCTTTACACTTACAATTCGTGTTGACTAAATCCGAGCAAGTCTCCTGCAGTTCCACCATAAGTAACACTCTGCAGGTGCAGCTCAAATCTTGCTCTATTTCTTTTTTGTGTTGGCTCGATCAGGTTTCTCCCAAATCTAGTCGATCGGATATCATCATGCTATCTTGTTCCTTTCAGTATGTGCCCACATATATTTAAGCTGCACCTGATTATATATAGGCATAGCACGGGCTCGGGCTTTTAAGCATGCCACATCTCGTTCTGTTTATGTAGCCACCATGTTACTTGTTCTGTACTTACAGTTCCTGGCGATGTATTCGAGCCTATGAACACATATATTTACACGTACCCCTGTTTATATCAAGGCCTCCCTGGTAGGTTATCTACCGAGTGACAAACAGTTAGATCTCATACTGATGAAATGAATTACTTCTTTTTATATGCTGCATTCAGATTCGTCATGTGATTATTAGTTATTTTTAGCCAATGCTAGACCTAACATACACTACAATCTCTTATTCTGTCACTAGCATACACTACACTTTTAGATAAAAGGGGGCATATCATTTGCTTTATATAACAGTGCTGGGGCATATCATTTGTTGTGTTGATATGAACTTAACAGTATTACATTGTAGTGTTTTCTGCATGTTGTCGTATCACTAGTTTCATGCTGCCTTCACATTTGAACCTATTACTTGTTTTTTTTATTATCCTTGATTATTATCAATTGTTGTATTGTAGACTTAAAATTGCGGTGGTTCCTCTTTTACAGAAGCTCAAGTGTGAAGTGTGAAGTCTAGAAGTGTGAAGCCGTGAAGTCCTACTGAGTGAACAGAAGTATACTGTAGCATATTTGTGTTGTAAAGATTGTAATAGACTTATTTAGTGGTATATTTGATGAATTTATGTGTTCTTTGTTCTTTTTGAAATATTGATTATGTATGTGATTTGAAAACTTGTGAAATGGAAACTGAACAATGGGGCCACTTACGAAAATAATCTGTCTAATTTGTACATTTCTGACATGTGGGACCTATTTGATAGATGAAATTGACAAGTGGGACCCATCTGACTAGTGGGACCAGTTTGAATATATAATGGCTGAAACTGGAAAATAAATATACTATAAAAGGCCACGGCCCAGAAAATAAAAAGGCCAAATTGTTGGGCCAGGCCCATGTACCTAGCGAAAATTAACAGAAAAATATATATTAAAAAGGCTGAATTAATGGGCTCGGCCCATCTAAAGCACCGAAATGGACCGGGTCGATTCTAATTTTTGACCTTTTCAATTGGTCGCAATTTTGCCACGTCAGATTGCCACGTCGGATCCGACATGGCCTGGGGAGAGAGCTAGCGACCAAAACAGAAGGTCATAGGATCAACGACCTTTTGTTAAAGCTCGCTATAGTCAGTTTACGACGCCCAGCTTTTGACCTTATGTTTTTGGTCACAAAAAGGTCATAAATGGAAATTTGTGACCATTCAGTGACCAATAGTGGTGGTCATAAGTTGACATATTTCTTGTAGTGATGATGACTACTTGATAGTTTAGTGCACCATGCTTTACGGCTTAGAACCGGGACATCAAAAACGTTTTGAACGCCACGGAGCATATAAGATGTTCCAAGAGCTGAAATTGGTATTTCAGACTCATGCCCGAGTCGAGAGGTATGGGACCTCTGACAAGTACTTTGCCTACAAGATGGAGGAGAATAGCTCAACCAGTGAGCATGTGCTCAGATTGTCTGGGTACTACAATTTCTTGAATCAAGTGGGAGTTAATCTTCCAGATAAGATAGTGATTGATAAAGTTCTCTAGTCACTATCACCAAGTTACTATAATTTAGTGATGAACTATAATATGCAAGGGATGACGGAAGTAATGCCCGAGCTCTTCGCGATGTTGAAATCGGCGAAGGTAGAAATCAAGAAAAACATCAAGTGTTGATGGTTGACAAGACCACTAGTTTCAAGTAAAAGGGCAAGGGAAAGAAAGGGAATTTCAAGAAGAATGGCAAGCAAGTTGCCACTCCCATGAAGAAGCCTAAAGCTAGACCCAAGCCTGAAACTGAGTGCTTCTACTGCAAAGGAAATGGTCACTCCAAGTGGAACTACCCTAGATACTTGGCGGATAAGAAGGATGGCAAAGTGAACAAATGTATATTTGATATACATGTTATTGATGTGTACTTTACTAGTGTTCATAGCAACCCCACGGTATTTTGATACTGGTTCAGTTACTAAAGAGTAGTAACTCGAAACGGGAGTTGCAGCATGAACATAGACTAGTTAAGGGTGAAGTGATTATGTGTGTTGGAAGTGGTTCCAAGATTGATATGATCATCATCGCACACTCCCTATACTTTCGGGATTAGTGTTGAACCTAAATAAATGTTATTTGGTGTTTGCGTTGAGCATGAATATGATTTGATCATGTTTATTGCAATATGGTTATTCATTTAAGTCAAAGAATAATTGTTATTCTATTACATGAATAAAACCTACTATGGTCCTACACTCAATATAAATGGTTTATTGAATCTTGATCGTAGTGATACACATATTCATAATATTGAAGCCAAAAGATGCAAAGTTAATAATGATAGTGCAACTTGTTTGTGGCACTGCCATTTAGGTCATATTGGTGTAAAGCGCATGAAGAAACTCCATGCTGATGGACTTTTGGAATCACTTGATGCTTGCGAACCATGCCTCATGGGCAAAATGATAAGACTCCATTCTCCGGAACAATGGAGCGAGCGACTGACTTATTGGACATAATACATACTGATGTATGCGATCCGATGAGTGTTGAGGCTCGCGGCTGGTATCATTATTTTCTGACCTTCACAGATGATTTGAGCAGATATGGGTATACTTGATGAAACATAAGTCAGAAACATTTGAAAAGTTCAAATAATTTCATAGTGAAGTGGAAAATCATCGTAACAAGAAAATAAACTTTCTACGATCTGATCGCGGAGGAGAATATTTGAGTTATGAGTTTGGTCTTCATTTGAAACAATGCAGAATAATTTCGCAACTCACGCCGTCTGGAACACCACAGCGTAATGGTGTGTCCGAACATCGTAACCGTACTTTATTAGATATGGTGCAATCTATGATGTCTCTTACCGAGTTACCACTATCGTTTTGGAGTTTTGCATTAGAGACAGCTGCATTCATGTTAAATAGGGAACCATCTAAATCCGTTGAGACGACACCATATGTGGCTTGGCAAGAAACCAAAGTTGTCGTTTCTTAAAGTTTGGGGTTGCGATGCTTATGTGAGAAAGTTTCATCCTGATAAGATCAAACCCAAATCGAAGAAATGTGTCTTCATAGGATACCCAAAGGAGACAGTTGGGTACACCTTCTATCACAGATCCGAAGGCAAGACATTCGTTGCTAAGAATGGATCCTTTCTAGAGAAGGAGTTTCTCTCGAAAGTAGTGAGTGGGAGGAAAGTAGAACTTGATGAGGTAACTGTACCTGCTCCCTTATTGGAAAGTAGTTCATCATAGAAATCTGTTCCTGTGATTCCTACACCAATTAGTGAGGAAGCTAATGATGATGATCATGTAACTTCAGATCAAGTTACTACCAAACCTCGTAGGTCAACCAGAGTGAGATCCGCACCAGAGTGATACGTCCATTTTGCATCATGCTTTTATATCGATATTTATTGCATTATGGGCTGTTATTTCACTTTATGTCACTATACTTATGGCTATTCTCTCTTATTTTACAAGGTTTACATAAGGAGGGAGAATGCCGACAGCTGGAATTCTGGGCTGGAAAAGGAGCAAATATTAGAGACCTATTCTGCGCAACTCCAAAAGTCCTGAAACTCCACGGAATATCTTAAAAGAAATAAAGAAAAATCCTCGCCAAAGATGAAGTCCAGGGGGCCCACACCCTGCTCACGAGGGTGGGGGCCGCGCCCCCCTCCTAGGGCGCGCCCCCTACCTCGTGGGCCCCCTGGTCGGCCTCCGACGTCCATCTTCTCCTACATGACGTCTTTCTAAGAGAAAAAAAATAAGAGGGTACTTTTCGGGACGGAACTCCGCCGCCATGAGGCGGAACCTTGGCGGAACCAATCTAGAGCTCTGGCAGAGCTGTTCTGCCGGGGATACTTCCCTCCGGGAGGGGGAAATCATCGCGATCATCATCACCAATGCTCCTCTCATCGGGAGAGGGCAATATCCATCAACATCTTCACCAGCACCATCTCATCTCCAAACCCTAGTTCATCTCTTGTATCCAATTCTTGTCCCTAAGTCCGGGATTGGTGCTAGTAGGTTGCTAGTAGTGTTGATTACTCCTTGTAGTTGATGCTAGTTGGTTTATTTGGTGGAAGATCATATGTTCAGATCCTATATGCATATTATTACCCCTCTGATTATGAACATGAATATGCTTTGTGAGTAGTTACGTTTGTTCCTGAGGACAATGGAGAAGTCTTGCTATTAGTAGTCATGTGAATTTGGTATTTGCTTGATATTTTGATAAGATGTATGTTGTCTAGCCTCTAGTTGTGTTATGTGAACGTTGACTACATAACACTTCACCATTATTTGGGCCTAGAGGAAGTCATTGGGAAGTAATAAGTAGATGATGGGATGCTAGAGTGACAGAAGCTTAAACCCTAGTTTATGCGTTGCTTCGTAAGGGGATGATTTGGATCCATATTGTTTCATGCTATGGTTAGGTTTAATACTTTTGTTGTAGTTGCGGATGCTTGCAATAGAGGTTAATCATAAGTGGGATGCTTGTTCAAGTAAGAACAGCACCCAAGCACCGGTCCACCCACATATCAAATTATCAACGTACTGAACGCGAATCATATGAACGTGATGAAAACTAGCTTGACCATATTCTGGCTTGTCCTTTCCTACAAAAAGGATTGGGCCACCTTGCTGCACTTTATTTACTTTTGTTACTTGTTGCTCATTACAATTTATCTTGTCACAAAACTATCTATTACCACTTATTTCAGTACTTGCAGAGAATACCTCGTTGAAAACCGCTTATCATTTCCTTCTGCTCCTCATTGGGTTCGACACTCTTACTTATCGAAAGGACTACGATAGATCCTCTATACTTGTGGGTCATCAAGACTCTTTTCTGGCGCCGTTGCCGGGGAGTGTAGCGCCTTTGGCAGGTGGAATTTGGTAAGGAAAAATTTATATAGTGTGCTGAAATTTACTGTCACTTGTTACTATGGAAAGTAATTCGTTGAGGGGCTTGTTCGGGGTATCTTCACCCCGTCCAGTAGAGCAAAGAATTGCTCCTCAACCTACTGAACCTATTGAAAATGAAACTCCTTTTGAATTTCCTTCGGGTATGATGGAAAAACTGCGAGCTAATCCTTTTACAGGAGATGGAACAAAGCATCCTGATGAGCACTTAATATATGTGGATGAAGTTTGTGGATTATTTAAGCTTGCAGGTATACCCGATGATGTTGCTAAGAAGAAGGTCATCCCTTTATATTTGAAGGGAGACGCATCGATATGGTATAGGCTATGTGATGATATGAGATCATGGAACTATAAAAGATTGAAATTGGAATTTCATCAAAAGTATTATCCTATGCATCTTGTTCATCATGATCGCAATTATATATACAATTTTTGGCCTCGCGAAGGAGAAAGAATCGCTCAAGCTTGGGGGAGGATTAAATCAATGTTATATTCATGGCCCAATCATGAGCTCTCGAGAGAAATAATTATTCAAAGTTTTTATGCTCGGCTTTCTGATAACGATCGCACCATGCTCGATACTTCTTGTGCTGATTCTTTTATGATGAAGACTATTGAATTTAAATGGAATTTATTGGATAGAATTAAACGCAACTCTGAAGATTGGGACCACGACGAAGGTAAGGAGTCAGGTATGACACCTAAGTTTTATTGTGTTAAATCTTTTATGGATACCGATATTTTCCGTAAGTTTAGCACTAAATATGGCCTTGACTCTAAGATAGTAGCTTCTTTCTGTGAATCTTTTGCTACTTATGTTGATCTCCCCAAGGAGAAGTGGTTTAAATATCATCCTCTCATAGAAGTAAAAGTAGCTGCACCTATTAAAGTTGAAGAAAGGACTATCACTTATAATGATCCTATTGTTCCTACTTCTTATGTTGAGAAACCACCTTTCCCTGTTAGAATAAAGGATCATGCTAAAGCTTCAACTGTTGTCCGTAAAAGCAATATTAGAACTTATACACCTCCTGAGCAAGTTAAAGTAGAACCTAATATTGCTATTGTTAAAGATCTCTTGTCTGATAATATTGATGGGCATGTTATTCAGTTCGATGGTGAAACTGCTAGAATTGCTAAGCCTTGTGCTAAAGATAAACATAGACCTGTGGTAGGCGTGCCTATTATTTCTGTTAAAATAGGAGATCATTGTTATCATGGCTTATGTGATATGGGTGCTAGTGCTAGTGTTATACCTTATGACTTGTATAAAGAAATCAAGCATGAAATTGCACCTGCAGAGTTAGAAGATATTGATGTCACAATTAAACTTGCCAATAGAGATACTATTTCAGCAATGGGAATTGTTAGAGATGTTGAAGTCTTGTGTGGGAAAACTAAATATCCTGCTGATTTTCTTGTTCTCACTTCTCCACAAGATAGCTTTTGTCCCATTATATTTGGTAGACCCTTCTTGAACACTGTTAACGCTAAGATAGATTGCGAAAAGAATGTTGTTACTATTGGCTTGAATGATATGGTTCATGAGTTTAATTTCTCTAAATTTAGTAAACAACATCGTGAGGAAGAATTACCTAGTAAGGATGAGACTATTGGTCTAGCTTCTATTGCCGTACCTCCTAGTGATTCTTTAGAACACTATTTGCTAGACCATGAAAATGACCTGTTCATGAATGAAAGAAAGGAAATAGATGAAGTATTCTTTAAACAGGAACCTATTCTGCAACACAATTTGCCTGTTGAAATTTTAGGGGATCCTCCTCCACCCAAGGGTGATCCCGTGTTTGAGCTTAAACCGTTGCCTGATAATCTTAAATATGCTTATCTTGATGAAAAGAAGATATATCCTGTTATTATTAGTGCTAACCTTTCAGAGCATGAAGAAGAAAGATTATTGAAAACTCTGAAGAAGCACCGTGCTGCTATTGGATATACTCTTGATGATCTTAAGGGCATTAGTCCCACTCCGTGTCAGCATAAAATAAATTTGGAAGCTGATGCCAAACCAGTTCGTGATCCTCAACGACGTCTGAATCCTAAAATGAAAGAAGTGGTAAGAAAAGAAATACTCAAGCTTCTGGAGGCAGGTATAATTTATCCCGTTGCTGATAGCCAGTGGGCAAGTCCTGTCCATTGTGTCCCTAAGAAGGGAGGTATTACTATTGTTCCTAATGATAAAGATGAATTGATTCCACAAAGAATTATCACAGGTTATAGGATGGTAATTGATTTCTGCAAATTAAATAAGGCTACTAAGAAAGATCATTACCCCTTACCTTTTATTTATAAAATGCTAGAAATATTATGCAAACATACACATTATTGCTTCCTAGATGGTTATTCTGGTTTCTCTCAAATACCTGTGTCGGCTAAAGATCAATCAAAAACTACTTTTACATGCCCTTTTGGTACTTTTGCTTATAGACGTATGCCTTTTGGTTTATGTAATGCACCTGCTACCTTTCAAAGATGCATGATGGCTATATTCTCTGACTTTTGTGAGGTTTTCATGGACGACTTTTCCGTCTATGGTTCCTCTTTTGATGATTGCTTAAGCAATCTTGATCGAGTTTTGCAGAGATGTGAAGAAACTAATCTTGTCTTGAATTGGGAAAAGTGCCACTTTATGGTTAATGAAGGTATTGTCTTGGGGCACAAAGTTTCTGAAAGAGGTATTGAAGTTGATAAAACCAAAGTTGATGCTATTGAAAAGATGCCATGTCCCAAGGACATCAAAGGTATAAGAAGTTTCCTTGGTCACGCTGGATTTTATAGGAGGTTCATTAAGGACTTCTCAGAAATTTCTCGGCCTCTGACTAATTTATTACAAAAAGATATACCATTTGTCTTTGATGATGAGTGTGTAGAAGCATTTGAAATACTTAAGAAAGCATTAGTCTTAGCACCTGTTGTTCAGCCACCTGATTGGAATTTACCCTTTGAAATTATGTGTGATGCTAGTGATTATGCTGTAGGTGCTGTTCTAGGGCAAAGAGTTGATATGAAATTAAATGCTATCCATTATGCTAGTAAGACTCTAGACAATGCTCAAAGGACTTATGCTACTACTGAAAAAGAGCTTTTAGCAGTTGTATTTGCTTGTGATAAGTTCAGACCTTATATTGTTGATTCTAAAGTAACTATTCACACGGATCATGCTGCTATCAAATATTTTATGGAAAAGAAAGATGCTAAACCTAGGCTTATTAGATGGGTTCTCTTGCTACAAGAATTTGATTTGCATATTGTTGATAGAAAGGGAGCTGAGAACCCCGTTGCAGATAACTTATCTAGGTTAGAAAATGTTCTTGATGACCCACTACCTATTGATGATAGCTTTCCTGATGAACAATTAAATGTTATAAGTACTTCTCGTAGTACCCCTTGGTATGCTGATTATGCTAATTATATTATTGCTAAGTTTATACCACCTAGCTTCACATACCAGCAAAAGAAAAAGTTCTTCTATGACTTGTGACATTACTTTTGGGATGACCCACATCTTTATAAAGAAGGAGTAGATGGTGTTATTAGACGTTGTGTACCTGAGCATGAACAGGAACAGATCCTACGCAAGTGTCACTCCGAAGCTTATGGAGGACACCACGCTGGAGACAAAACTGCACATAAGGTATTGCTATCTGGTTTTTATTGGCCTACTCTCTTCAAGGATGCCCGTAAGTTTGTCTTGTCTTGTGATGAATGTCAAAGAATTGGTAATATTCGTAGACGTCAATAAATGCCTATGAATTATTCACTTGTTATTGAACCATTTGATGTTTGGGGCTTTGATTGTATGGGACCTTTTCCTGCCTCTAATGGATACACACATATTCTAGTGGCTGTTGATTACGTTACTAAGTGGGTAGAAGCTATTCCAACTAGTAGTGCTGATCATAACACTTCTATTAAAATGCTTAAGGAAGTTATTTTTCCGAGGTTTGGAGTCCCTAGATATTTAATGACTGATGGTGGTTCACACTTTATTCATGGTGCCTTCCGTAAAATGGTTGCTAGGTATGACGTTAATCATAGAATTGCCTCTCCTTATCACCCGCAGCCTAGTGGTCAAGTAGAATTGAGCAATAGAGAGCTCAAATTAATTTTGCAAAAGACTGTTAATCGGTCTAGAAAGAATTGGTCCAAGAAACTTGATGATGCATTATGGGCTTATAGAACTGCATACAAAAATCCTATGGGTATGTCTCCATATAAAATGGTTTATGGAAAAGCATGTCACTTACCTCTCGAACTAGAACATAAGGCATATTGGGCTATTAAAGAGCTTAACTATGATTTCAAACTTGCCGGTGAAAAGAGGTTATTTGATATTAGCTCACTTGATGAATGGAGAACCCAAGCATATGAAAATGCCAAGTTGTTTAAAGAAAAAGTTAAAAGATGGCATGACAAAAGGATACAAAAGTGTGAGTTTAATGTAGGTGATTATGTATTGCTATACAACTCTCGCTTAAGATTTTTTGCAGGAAAACTTCTCTCTAAATGGGAAGGCCCCTATGTTATCGAATAGGTCTATCGTTCCGGTGCTATAAAAATCAACAACTTCGAAGGCACAAATCCGAAGGTGGTAAACGGTCAAAGAATCAAACATTATATCTCAGGTAATCCCATAAATGTTGAAACCAATGTTATTGAAACCGTAACCCCGGAGGAATACATAAGGGACACTTTCCAGACTGTTTCAGACTCCGAAAAGGAATGGGTATGTGGTACGGTAAGTAAACCGACTCCAAAACAATTTTTAAGGTAATATTTCTCCATTTTGGAATATTTAGAAAAATAGAAAAATAAGTAGCAGTCCGGGAAGGAAACGAGGACCCCACGAGGGTGGTGGGCGCGCCCTACCCCTCTGGCGCTCCCCCTACCTTGTGAGCACCTCGTGTGCCTTCCGGACTCCGTTTTCTTGCACGGTACATATTTTGGTCGGTAAAAATTCATTATGTAACCTCCCGAAGGTTTTGACTCCCGTATCACCCAAATATCCTCAGTTTTTGTTTTGAGCTGTGCTGCTGCAGATTAGATCAACATGTCTTCCCAGGATTCGGAAGGAGAAAGCTATGTGGATGATTACTTAGCAAATCCCAAGGTCTATGGAGATGTGGAACATGATGGTTGGACCACGGAGGAAGAAGAGGACTATGAACCCAAGGGGAAGGAGGAGACGAGCTCAGATGAAGATGAAGCCCCATTACCTCAACCAGGGGACATGAAAATAAGTAGGACCTATGCAAAAAGATATTAACCCTGGAGTGGGAGATTGATGATCTGAGGGATCAAAATGCCGTCCTCAAGCGCAAATTAAGGGAGAAGCCTAAGTCATCAACTAAGCCGACAACACCACCACCTTCTTCACCGACAAAGGAGACATAATCACATGGGTATGGGCACTCCCCTTGGCAACCGCCAAGCTTGGGGGAGGTGCCCCGGTATCGTATCACAATCACAACTCCTATCTTTACCGCTTTTCTTAGTTCGATCCTATTAGTAGTATCTTGATCTAGTAGAATAAAGCTTATGGCATGATCTAGTTTTGAGTTTTGCTTTATGATCACTCTTTGTAATCGAGTCCGTGAGCTATATAATAAAGATTAGTGTTGAGTCAAGGGCTTGATTATTTTGCCATGATCTTGGGTGAATAAAAGAAAAGAAGAAAAAGAATAAAAAGAAACAAAAAGTTCATATTGATCTTATTGAGAGTAATGACTTCACATAGAAAGAGTATGATTATTAAAAGTTGTTGGGAGTTGGCAGACATAGCTTTGCTCATTGTTGCAATTAATATGAAGTAATAAGGAAAGATAGGTTTCACATATAGATATATTATCATTGACATCTTTTATGATTGGGAGCACTCATTAAAATATGACATGCTAAAGGGTTGATGTTGGACAAGGAAGACAACGTAATGAGTTATGTCTTTCTTATATCTGAGATAAAGTATGTTGTCATGGATCCTCTATCTTGTTGAGCTTGCCTTTCCCCCTCATGCTAGCCAAATTCTCAGCACTAAGTAGAGATACTACTTGTGCTTCCAAAATCCTTAAACCAGTTTTGCCATGAGAGTCCACCATACTACCTATGGATTGAATAAGATCCTTGAAGTAAGTTGTCATTGGTGCAAAGCAATATAAATTGCTCTAAATATGTATGATTGATTGGTGTGGGAGAAATAAGCTTTATACAATCTTGTGATGTGGAAGTAATAAAAGCGACAGACTGCATAATAAAGGTTCATATCACAAGGGGTAACATAAAGTGACGTTCTTTCGCATTGAGATTTTATGCATCCAACCATAAAAGAGCATGGCAACCTCTGATTCCCTCTGCGAAGGGCCTGTCTTTTATTATTATCTTCTACCTTATGCAAGAGTCACAGTGATCTTCACCTTTACTTTTTCATTTTATCCTTTGGCAAGCTCAGCATGTTGGAAAGAACATGATATATATATATATATCTAATTGGATGTAGGGGAGCATGAATTATTATTGTTGACATTACCCTTGAGGTAAAAGGTTGTGGGGCAAAACTATAAGTCCTTATCTTTCTCTGTGTCCGATTAAAACTTCATAACCACAAGTATTGCGTGAGTGTTAGCAATTATGAAGGAGTAGATGATAGTTGAGTATGTAGACTTGCTTTTAAGCTCTGTCATAGACTCTTTCCGATGTTATGATAAATTGCAATTGCTTCAATGACTGAAATTGTAATTTGTTGGAGCCCAATAAGGTTTCTGATTCATACTTTTGCATTGTGAATAGATCATCACTTGAACATAAGTAATCATATGACAAAATCTATATATGTTGCTATTATGAGAATAATCATGATGCCTTCATGTCCGTATTTTATTTTTATCGAAGCCTCTACCTCTAAACACGAGGACATATTTATTGTTATCGGCTTTTTGCTTGAGGACAAGCGAGGTGTAAGCTTGGGGAGTTGATACGTCAATTTTGCATCATGCTTTTATATCGATATTTATTGCATTATGGCTGTTATTTCACTTTATGTCACAATACTTATGGCTATTCTCTCTTATTTTACAAGGTTTACATAAGGAGGGAGAATGCCGGCAGCTGGAATTCTGGGCTGAAAAAGGAGCAAATATTAGAGACCTATTCTGCGCAACTCCAAAAGTCCTGAAACTCCACGGAATATCTTAAAAGAAATAAAGAAAAATCCTCGCCAAATATGAAGTCCAGGGGGCCCACACCCTGCTCATGAGGGTGGGGGGGCACGCCCCCTACCTCGTGGGCCCCCTGGTGGGTCTCCTACGTCCATCTTCTCCTATATGAAGTATTTCGATGAGAAAAAAATAAGAGGGAACTTTTCGGGACGAAACTCCGCCGCCACGAGGCGGAACCTTGGCGGAACCAATCTAGAGCTCCGGCAGAGCTGTTCTGCCGGGGATACTTCCCTCCGGGAGGGGGAAATCATCGCCATCATCATCACCAACGCTCCTCTCATCGGGAGAGGGCAATCTCCATCAACATCTTCACCAGCACCATCTCATTTCCAAACCCTAGTTCATCTCTTGTATCCAATTCTTGTCCCAATGTCCGGGATTGGTGCTAGTAGGTTGCTAGTAGTGTTGATTACTCCTTGTAGTTGATGCTAGTTGGTTTATTTGGTGGAAGATCATATGTTCAGATCCTATATGCATATTATTACCCCTCTGATTATGAACATGAATATGCTTTGTGAGTAGTTATGTTTGTTCCTGAGGACAAGGGAGAAGTCTTGCTATTAGTAGTCATGTGAATTTGGTATTCGTTTGATATTTTGATAAGGTGTATGTTGTCTAGCCTCTAGTGGTGTTATGTGAACGTCGATTACATAACACTTCACCATTATTTGGGCCTAGAGGAAGGCATTGGGAAGTAATAAGTAGATGATGGGTTGCTAGAGTGACAGAAGCTTAAACCCTAGTTTATGTGTTGCTTCGTAAGGGGCTGATTTGGATCCATATGTTTCATGCTATGCTTAGGTTTACCTTAAAACTTTTGTTGTAGTTGCGGATGCTTGCAATAGAAGTTAATCATAAGTGGGATGCTTGTTCAAGTAAGAACAGCACCCAAGCACCGGTCCACCCACATATCAAATTATCAAAGTACTAAACGCGAATCATATGAACGTGATGAAAACTAGCTTGACGATATTCCCATGTGTCCTCGGGAGCGTTTTTCCTATTATAAGAGTTTGTTCTGGCTTGTCCTTTGCTACAAAAAGGATTGGGCCACCTTGCTACACTTTATTTACTTTTGTTACTTGTTGCTCGTTACAATTTATCTTGTCACAAAACTATCTGTTACCACTTATTTCAGTACTTGCAGAGAATACCTTGATGAATACCACTTATTGGTACGGTAATCCTGTTCTGGAGGTCATGTTACTTGACCATGATGAACGTACGAACTATGAGGAAGCGATGATGAGCCCAGATTCCGCAAAATGGCTTGAGGCCATGAAATCTGAGATGGGATCCATGTATGAGAACAAAATGTGGACTTTGGTTGACTTGCCCATTGATCGGCAAGCCATAGAAAATAAATGGATCTTCAAGAGGAAGACGGACGCTGATAGTAGTGTTACTATCTACAAAGCTAGACTTGTCGAAAAAGGTTTTTAACAAAGTTCATGGTGTTGACTAGGATGAGATTTTCTCACTCGTAGCAATGCTTAAGTTTGTCCGAATCATGTTAGCAAATTACCACATTTTATGAAATCTGGGAAATGGATGTCAAAACTACATTCCTTAATGGATCTCTTAAAGAAGAGTTGTATATGATGCAACCAGTAGGTTTTTTCGATCCTAAAGGTGCTAACCAAGTGTGCAAAGCTCCAGCGATCCATTTTTGGACTGGTGCAAGCATCTCGGAGTTGGAATATGCGCTTTGATGAATTGATCAAAGCATATAGTTTTATACAGACTTGCGGCGAAGCCTGTATTTACAAGAAAGTGAGTGGGAGCACTACATCATTTCTGATAAGCATATGTGAATGACATATTGTTGATCGGAAATAATGTAGAATTTTCTGGAAAGCATAAAGGAGTATTTGAAAGGAGTTTTTCGAATAAAGACCTAAGTGAAGCTGCTTATATTACATATTGAGCATCAAGATCTATAGAGATAGATCAAGACGCTTGATAAGTTTTTTTTCAATGAGTACATACCTTGACAAGATTTTGAAGTAGTTCAAAATGGAACAGTTAAAGAAAGAGTGAAATTGAGTAAGACTCAAAGCCCGACCACGGTAGAAGATAGAAAGAGAATGAAAGTCATTCCCTATGCCTCAGCCATAGGTTCTATAAAGTATGCCATGATGTGTACCAGATCTATTCTATACCCTACACCGAGTTTAGCAAGGGAGTACAATAGTGATCTAGGAGTAGATCACTGGACATTAGTCAAAATTATCCTTAGTGGATGCAAGTTTCTTCGTAAAGGGTTACGTCGATGCAAGTTTTGACACTGATCCAGATGACTCTAAATCTCAATCTGGATACATATTTAAAGTGGGAGCAATTAACTAGAGTAGCTCTGTGCAGAGCATTGTTGACATAGAAATTTGCAAAATACATATGGATCTGAATGTGGCAGACCCGTTGACTGAACTTCTCTCACAAGCAAAACATGATCACACCTTAGTACTCTTTGGGTGTTAATCACATAGCGATGTGAACTAGATAATTGACCCTAGTAAACCGTTTGGGTGTTGGTCACATGACGATGTGAACTATGGGTGTTAATCACATGGTGATGCGAACTATTGGTGTTAAGTCACATGGAGAGGTGAACTAGATTATTGACTCTAGTGCAAGTGGGAGACTGAAGGAAATATGCACTAGAGGCAATAATAAAGTTATTATTTATTTCATTATTTCATGATAAATGTTTATTATTCATGCTAGAAATGTATTAACCGGAAACTTGATACATGTGTGAATACATAGACAAACAGAGTCTCACTAGTATGCCTCTACTTGACTAGATCGTTGATCAAAGATAGTTATGTTTCCTAGCCATTGACATGAGTTGTAATTTGATTAACGGGATCACATCATTAGGAGAATGATGTGATTGACTTGACCCATTCCGTTAGCTTAGCACTCGATCGTTTAGTATTCTGCTATTGCTTTCTTCATGACTTATACATGTTCCTATAACTATGAGATTATGCAACTCCCGTTTACCGGAGGAACACTTTGTGTGCTACAAAACGTCACAACTTAACTGGGTGATGATAAAGGTGCTCTACAGGTGTCTCCGATGGTACTTGTTGAGTTGGCATAGATCCAGACTAGGATTTGTCACTCCGATTGCCGGAGAGGTATCTCTGGGCCCTCTCGGTAATGCACATCACTATAAGCCTTGCAAGTAATGCAACTAATGACTTAGTTGCGGGATGAAGTATTACGGAACGAGTAAAGAGACCTGCCGGTAACGAGATTGAACTAGGTATTGAGATACCGACGATCGAATCTCGGGCAATATGACAAAGGGAACACCGTATGTTGTTATGCAGTTTGACCGATAAAGATCTTTGTAGAATATGTAGTAACCAATATGAGCATCCAGGTTCCGCTATTGGTTATTGACTGGAGATGTGTCTCGGTCATGTCTACATAGTTCTCGAGCCTGTAGGGTCCGCACGCTTAACGTTCGGTGATGATCGATATTATGAGTTTATGTGTTTTGATGTACCGAAGGTAATTCAGAGTCCTGGATGAGATCGGGGACATGATGAGGAGTCTCGAAATTGTCGAGACGTAAAGATCGATATATTGGAGGACTATATGGGGACACCGAAAAGGTTCTGAGTGATTCGGGTATTTTTCGGAGTATCGAGGAGTTACGGAATACGGGGGAAGAAGTATTGGGCCTCATGGGCCAAGGGGTGAAAGAGAGGAGGCAAGAGAAGGCAGTGCGCGCAGCCCCCCTAGCCCAAACCGAATTGGACCAGGGGGTCGGCCCCCCTTTCCTCCTTTGCTCCCTCTCCTTCCTTGTCCCTCTCCTCCTTCCTTTCCCCCTCCTAGTAGGAGTAGGAAATGGGAGTCCTACTCCTACTAGGATGAGGACTCCTCCTCTTGGGGTGCCCTGCAAGGGCCGGCCGGCCTCCCCCCTTTCTCCTTTATATACGGGGGCACGGGGGAACCCTAGGACACACAAGTTGATCATTGATCTCTTAGCTGTGTGCGGTGGCCCCCTCCACCATAATCCACCTCGGTCATATCGTAACGGTGCTTAGGCAAAGCCATGCGTCGGTAGCTTCATCAACACCGTCATCACGCCGTCGTGCTGACGAAGCTCTTCCCTGCAGCTCGACTGGATTGTGAGTTTGTGGGTCGTCGCCAAGCTGAACGTGTGCTGAACACGGAGGTGCCGTACGTTCGGTACTGAGGATCGGTCGATCGTGAAGACGTACGACTACATCAACCGCGTTGTCATAACTCTTCCGCTTTCGGTCTACGTGGGTACATGGACACACTCTCCCCTCGGTACGTAGGAATTTTTTGGAAATTACTACGTTCCCCAACAAAGCATGGCCATGCGACAAGGATTATGAGATAATCTAGTTTGTGGTCGGCATCACTGGAATGAGAAAGAGGTCGGGCTAGCTACAAGGATGACAGACTCCCCTTGAGCCCGACAACATATATCGTGTGGCAAAAGGAATGGAAGTGTGATGTACAGGTTCACCTAACCAGCTTCATAGTCTGCTTGGTGTTCGGCATGCCTTGCTAGAGGCCGCTACCAACCGTGCAGTTCAGAGGTGATCCAAATTGCGACCAAGCCGGCTTAAACCTAAGGGGTCGCGCGCTTAAGGGAAGGAACCTAAGAGGTCAGATCGGGGGACACATTGGTCGGATGTGATTCGAGCTGTATTCGGATTCTGGCCGAGTAGACTTATGGGCTTTAGGGTCCTTGCGAGGCCCAAGTGTTGAGCCCGTGACGGACGCCTATATAAAGTGGAGGTGCAGCACACTCATGCAGTTGATTGCTTCGGCGCTGTAACTAGGGTTTGCATGTGTTGCGAATAGACACCTCCACTCGCCGCCGACTGTGCGATCGGACCTAGCTGTCCGCCGCATGGTGTTCCTCCGGCACGCGCGGATACCATTAGAGGCGGTGCACCTGTGCCGCTCCGGCGAACTTGTATGTGGGCTCGGACAACCGGATGTTCGAGGGAGATTAGACGAGGAGGATACGATCCACGCAGATGCGCTGTCCCAAATCTTCTTCCGCTGCACAGCACTACGTGTATGGTGGTAACGAACTGTGATCCATATCCCTTAGCATGTTCCTGGATGTTCTGCGTGGAGGAAATTTAAATTTGCAGTCGACGCACCCTACCGTAGAACCCAACAACTTGTCTGTTCAAGCAACTATGACCGGACTGCCTGGTTTGCGAACATACTTTGGTGTTTACCTACGGTATAGTATTTGGAAACACTCCAACCCTCGGGTCTTCGGAGGTCGAAGCAGAAAGTCTGCCATGACAATAGTTTTACTAATTCGGTTGGAGACAAGTTTGTCGATGAAAGTACATTGCTACTTGGACTCAAAAACTTATTCTTCCTCTAGGCCCTCTAACAACTTGTCTAGTTCACAATCCTGTTGTGAATACTTGGCGGCCATCTTCACTTTGTCGTACACCAGGCTGACCGGAATTTCCTGTCCATCGGATCCTCGCGGTCCGACCCGCGCCATATGATTTGGATCAAGTTTGGTGTACCATGTTTTTACCATGGCCCAGGCTTCCCGAGCACCTTCTCGGCATGCTGATATTTCCATAGTGCAAAATGGCGCCGAGCTCCTTTGATTAAATTGACGAGTTCCTCCATACATCCTGAGGAGAATCGGCTGCCCATAAAGCCTTAGCAATGTTTCTCATTATCGTTCGAGCTCGCTCATGCATCTTGGACAGCTCTTGTAGCAGGTCACCTTGAAATCCAGACACCTTTTGTTCGGGCAGCCCTGTCAGCACACCTACATGAATAAACTCGTTATGATTCGCTTTACCGAACTGTACGAAGATAAGTTAAAAGGAATACTGAATATATTCTCCATCAAGGCGTCTGCCAGTTGGGCTCGCACGTCCTTCAGCTCTACGCCTAGCTGGATGTTGGCATCCTGTAGCTTGTTCTTCTCATCCCTCGTTTGTGTCAGTATACGTTGACGAACGGCCTCAAGCCTTTCAGCATGATTTTTGTCTATCTGCGCGGCCTTTAGTCTCTCTTCTGGCTGATCCGATGATCCTGCCATCATACATATAATAGTGTTTATTCGAATAAACATTACTAGTACATGATTATATTTTACGGAAAGAAGGGGACCCTACTGTTGGGGAACGTAGTAATTTCAAAAAATTTCCTACGCACACGCAAGATCATGGTGATGCATAGCAACGAGAGGGGAGAGTGTTGTCTACGTACCCTCATAGAACGAAGCGGAAGTGTTGACGCAACGTAGAGGAAGTAGTCGTATGTCTTCCCGATCCGACCGATCCAAGCACCGTTACTCCGGCACCTCCGAGTTCTTGGCACACGTTCAGCTCGATGACGATCCCCGGGCTCCGTTCCAGCAAAGCGTCGGAGATGAGTTCCGTCAGCACGACGGCGTGGTGACGATTTTGATGTTCTACCATCGCAGGGCTTCGCCTAAGCACCGCTACAATATGACCTAGGTGGAATATGGTGGAGGGGGGCACCGCACACGGCTAAGGAACGATCACGAAGATCAACTTGTGCGTGTCTAGAGGTGCCCCCCTGCCCCCGTATATAAAGGAGCAAGGGGGGGAGGCCGGCCGGCCCTTGGGGCGCGCCAGGGAGGAGGAATCCTCCTCCTTGTAGGAGTAGGACTCCCTCTTTCCTACTCCTAATAGGAGGGGGAAAGGAAGGGGGAGAGGGAGAAGGAAAGGGGGGCGCCGCCCCCCCTCTCCTAGTCCAATTGGGACCAGAGGGGGAGGGGCGCCCGGCCCACCCTGGCCGCCCCTCTCTCTCTCCACTAAGGCCCATAAGGCCCATTACTACTCCCGGGGGGTTCCGGTAACCCTCCGGCACTCCGGTTTTCACCGAAATCACCCGAAACATTTCCGGTGTCCGAATATAGCCGTCCAATATATCGATCTTTATGTCTCGACCATTTCGAGACTCCTCGTCATGTCCGTGATCACATCCGGGACCCTGAACAAACTTCGGTACATCAAAATACATAAACTCATAATGAAACAGTCATCGTAACATTAAGCGTGCGGACCCTACGGTTCGAGAACAATGTAGACATGACCGAGACACATCTCCGGTCAATAACCAATAGCGGAACCTAGATGCTCATATTGGCTCCTACATATTCTACGAAGATCTTTATCGGTCAGACCGCATAACAACATAGCTTGTTCCCTTTGTCATCGGTATGTTACTTGCCCGAGATTCGATCGTCGGTATCTCAATACCTAGTTCAATCTCGTTACCGGCAAGTCTCTTTACTCGTTCCGTAATACATCATCTCATGACTAACTCATTAGTTGCAATGCTTGCAAGGCTTGCAAGGCTTATGTGATGTGCATTACCGAGAGGGCCCAGAGATACCTCTCTGACAATCGGAGTGACAAATCCTAATCTCGAAATACGCCAACCCAACATGTACCTTTGGAGACACCTGTAGAGTACCTTTATAATCACCCAGTTACGTTGTGACGTTAGGTAGCACACAAAGTGTTCCTCCGGCAAACGGGAGTTGCATAATCTCATAGTCATAGGAACATGTATAAGTCATGAAGAAAGCAATAGCAACATACTAAACGATCGGGTGCTAAGCTAATGGAATGGGTCATGTCAATCAGATCATTCACCTAATGATGTGATCCTGTTAAGCAAATAACAACTCTTTGTCCATGGTTAGGAAACATAACCATCTTTGATTAACGAGCTAGTCAAGTAGAGGCATACTAGTGACACTCTATTTGTCTATGTATTCACACATGTATAATGTTTCCAGTTAATACAATTCTAGCATGAATAATAAACATTTATCATGATATAAGGAAATAAATAATAACTTTATTATTGCCTCTAGGGCATATTTCCTTCAGTCTCCCACTTGCACTAGAGTCAATAATCTAGATTACACAGTAATGATTCTAAGACCCATGGAGCCTTAGTGTTGATCATGTTTTGCTCGTGGAAGAGGCTTAGTCAATGGGTCTACTACATTCAGATCCGTATGCGTCATGCAAATCTCTATGTCTCCCACCTGGACTAGATCCCGGATGGAATTGAAGCGTCTCTTGATGTTCTTGGTTCTCTTGTGAAATCTGGATTCCTTTGCCAAGGCAATTGCACCAGTATTGTCACAAAAGATTTTCATTGGACCCGATGCACTAGGTATGACACCTAGATCGGATATGAACTCCTTCATCCAGACTCCTTCGTTTGCTGCTTCCGAAGTAGCTATGTACTCCGCTTCACATGTAGATCCCGCCACGACGCTTTGTTTAGAACTGCACCAACTAACAGCTCCACCGTTTAATGTAAATTCGTATCCGGTTTGCGATTTAGAATCATCCGGATCAGTGTCAAAGCTTGCATCAACGTATCCGTTTACGATGAGCTCTTTGTCACCTCCATATACGAGAAACATATCCTTAGTCCTTTTCAGGTTTTAAGGATGTTCTTGACCGCTGTCCAGTGATCCACTCCTGGATTGCTTTGGTACCTCCTTGCTAGACTTATAGCAAGACACGCATCAGGTCTGGTACATAGCATTGCATACATGATAGAGCCTATGGCTGAAGCATAGGGAACATCTTTCATTTTCTCTCTATCTTCTGCAGTGGTCGGGCATTGAGTCTTACTCAACTTCACACCTTGTAACACAGGCAAGAATCCTTTCTTAGCCTGATCCATTTTGAACTTCTTCAAAACTTTGTCAAGGTAAGTGCTTTGTGAAAGTCCAATTAAGCGTTTTGATCTATCTCTATAAATCTTAATGGCCAATATGTAAGCAGCTTCACCGAGGTCTTTCATTGACAAACTCTTATTCAAGTATCCCTTTATGCTATCCAGAAATTCTATATCATTTCCGATTAGTAATATGTCATCCACATATAATATCAGAAATGCTACAGAGCTCCCACTCACTTTCTTGTAAATACAGGCTTCTCCGAAAGTCTGTACAAACCCAAATGCTTTGATCACACTATCAAAGCATTTATTCCAATTCCGAGAGGCTTGCACCAGTCCATAAATGGATCGCTGGAGCTTGCACACTTTGTTAGCTCCTTTTGGATCGACAAAACCTTCTAGTTGCATCATATACAACTCTACTTCCAGAAATCCATTCGGGAACGCAGTTTTGACATCCATCCGCCAAATTTCATAATCATAAAATGCGGCAATTACTAACATGATTCGGACAGACTTAAGCATCGCTACGGGTGAGAAGGTCTCATCATAGTCAATCCCTTGAACTTGTCAAAAACCTTTTGCGACAAGTCGAGCTTTGTAGACAGTAACATCACCGTCAGCGTCAGTCTTCGTCTTGAAGATCCATTTATTCTCAATTGCTTGCCGATCATCGGGCAAGTCAACCAAAGTCCACACTTTGTTCTCATACATGGATCCCATCTCGGATTTCATGGCTTCAAGCCATTTTGCGGAATCTGGGCTCACCATTGCTTCTTCATAGTTCGTAGGTTCATCATGATCTAGTAGCATGACTTCCAGAATAGGATTACCGTACCACTCTGGTGCGGATCTTACTCTGGTTGATCTACGAGGTTCAGTAGTAACTTGTTCTGAAGCTTCATGATCATTATCATTGGCTTCCTCACTAATTGGTGTAGGTGTCACAGAAACCGGTTTCTGTGATGTACTACTTTCCAATAAGGGAGCAGGTACAGTTACCTCATCAAGTTCTACTTTCCTCCCACTCACTTCTTTCGAGAGAAATTCCTTCTCTAGAAAGGATCCATTCTTGGCGACAAATGTCTTGCCTTCGGATCTGTGATAGAAGGTGTACCCAACAGTCTCCTTTGGGTATCCTATGAAGACACATTTCTCCGATTTGGGTTCGAGCTTATCAGGTTGAAGTTTTTTACATAAGCATCGCAGCCCCAAACTTTCAGAAACGACAACTTTGGTTTCTTGCCAAACCATAGTTCATAAGGCGTCGTCTCAACGGATTTTGATGGTGACCTATTTAACATGAATGAAGCCGTCTCTAAAGCATAACCCCAAAACGATAGCGGTAAATCTGTAAGAGACATCATAGATCGCACCATATCAAGTAAAGTACGATTACGACGTTCGGACACACCATTACGTTGTGGTGTTCCGGGTGGCGTGAGTTGCGAAACTATTACGCATTGTTTCAAATGTAGACCAAACTCGTAACTCAAGTATTCTCCTCCACGATCAGATCGTAGAAATTTTATTTTCTTGTCACGATGATTTTCAACTTCACTCTGAAATTCTTTGAACTTTTCAAATGTTTCAGACTTATGCTTCATTAAGTAGATATACCCATATCTGCTTAAATCATGTGTGAAGGTGAGAAAATAACGATATCCGCCACGAGCTTCAATATTCATCGGACCACATACATCTGTATGTATGATTTCCAACAAATTTATTGCTCTCTCCATAGTACCGGAGAACGGTGTTTTAGTCATCTTGCCCATGAGGCATGGTTCACAAGTACCAAGTGATTCATAATCAAGTGGTTCCAAAAGTCCATCAGTATGGAGTTTCTTCATGCGCTTTACACCGATGTGACCTAAACGGCAGTGCCACAAATAAGTTGCACTATCATTATCAACTCTGCATCTTTTGGCTTCAGCATTATGAATATGTGTATCACTACTATCGAGATTTATCAAAAATAGACTACTCTTCAAGGGTGCATGCCCATAAAAGATATTACTCATGTAAATAGAACAACCATTATTCTTTGATTTAAATGAATAACCGTCTCGCATCAAACAAGATCCAGATATAATGTTCATGCTCAACGCTGGCACCAAATAACAATTATTTAGGTCTAATACTAATCCCAATGGTAGATGTAGAGGTAGCATGCCGACCGCGATCACATCGACTTTGGAACCATTTCCCACGCGCATCGTCACCTCGTCCTTCGCTAGTGTTCGCTTAATCCATAGTCCCTGTTTCGAGTTGCAAATATTAGCAACAGAACCAGTATCAAATACCCAGGTGCTACTGCGAGCTCTAGTAAGGTACACATCAATAACATGTATATCACATATACCTTTGTTCACCTTGCCATCCTTCTTATCCGCCAAATACTTGGGGCAGTTCCGCTTCCAGTGTCCAGTCTGCTTGCAGTAGAAGCACTTAGTTTCAGGCTTAGGTCCAGACTTGGGTTTCTTCTCTTGAGCAGCAACTTGCTTGCTGTTCTTCTTGAAGTTCCCTTTCTTCTTCCCTTTACCCCTTTTCTTGAAACCAGTGGTCTTATTGACCATCAACACTTAATGCTCCTTCTTGATTCCTACCTCCGCAGCTTTTAGCATTGCGAAGAGCTAGGGAATTGTTTTGTCCATCCCTTGCATGTTATAGTTCATCACGAAGCTCTTGTAGCTAGGTGGAAGTGATTGGAGAATTCTGTCAATGACGCAATCATCTGGAAAATTAACTCCCAATTGAATCAAGTGATTATTATACCCAGACATTTTGAGTATATGCTCACTGACAGAACTGTTCTCCTCCATCTTGCAGCTATAGAACTTATTGGAGACTTCATATCTCTCAATTCGGGCATTTGCTTGAAATATTAACTCCAACTCCTGGAACATCTCATATGCTCCATGACGTTCAAAACGTCGTTGAAGACCCGATTCTAAGCCGTAAAGCATGGCACATTGAACTAACGAGTAGTCATCAGCTTTGCTCTGCCAGACGTTCTTAATGTCGTCAATTGCATCAGCAGCAGGCCTGGCAAGCGGTGCTTCCAGGACGTAACTCTTCTGTGCAGCAATGAGGATAATCCTCAAGTTACGGACCCAGTCCGTGTAATTGCTACCATCATCTTTCAACTTTGCTTTCTCAAGGAACGCATTAAAATTCAACGGAACAACAACATAGGCCATCTATCTACAATCAAACATAAACAAGCGAGATACTATCAGGGACTAAGTTCATGATAAATTTAAGTTCAATTAATCATATTACTTAAGAACTCCCACTTAGAAAGACATCCCTCTAATCCTCTAAGTGATCACGTGATCCAAATCAACTAAACCATAACCGATCATCATGTGAAATGGAGTAGTTTTCAATGGTGAACATCACTATGTTGATCATATCTACTATATGATTCACGCTCGACCTTTCGGTCTCAGTGTTCCGAGGCCATATCTGCATATGCTAGGCTCGTCAAGTTTAACCTGAGTATTCTGCGTGTGCAAAACTGGCTTGCACCCGTTGTAGATGGACGTAGAGCTTATCACACCCGATCATCACGTGGTGTCTGGGCACGACGAACTTTGGCAACGGTGCATACTCAGGGAGAACACTTTTATCTTGAAATTTAGTGAGAGATCATCTTATAATGCTACCGTCAATCAAAGCAAGATAAGATGCATAAAAGATAAACATCACATGCAATCAATATAAGTGATATGATATGGCCATCATCATCTTGTGCTTGTGATCTCCATCTCCGAAGCATCGTCATGATCACCATCGTCACTGGCGCGACACCTTGATCTCCATCGTAGCATCGTTGTCTTCTCGCCAATCTTATGCTTCTACGACTATCGCTACCACTTAGTGATAAAGTAAAGCATTACAAGGCGATTGCATTGCATACAAAAAAGCGACAACCATATGGCTCCTGCCAGTTGCCGATAACTCGGTTACAAAACATGATCATCTCATACAATAAAATTTAGCATCATGCCTTGACCATATCACATCACAACATGCCCTGCAAAAACAAGTTAGACGTCCTCTACTTTGTTTGTTGCAAGTTTTACGTGGCTGCTATGGGCTTAAGCAAGAACCAACCTTACCTACGCATCAAAACCACAACAATAGTTTGTCAAGTTGGTGCTGTTTTAACCTTCGCAAGGACCGGACATGGCCACACTCGGTTCAACTAAAGTTGGAGAAACTGACACCCGCCAGCCACCTGTGTGCAATGCACGACGGTAGAACCAGTCTCGCGTAAGCGTACGCGTAATGTCGGTCCGGGCCGCTTCATCCAACAATACCGCCGAACCAAAGTATGACATGCTGGTAAGCAGTATGACTTAAATCGCCCAGAACTCACTTGTGTTCTACTCGTGCATATAACATCAACACATAAAACCTAGGCTCTGATACCACTATTGGGGAACGTAGTAATTTCAAAAAATTTCCTACGCACACGCAAGATCATGGTGATGCATAGCAACGAGAGGGGAGAGTGTTGTCTACGTACCCTCGTAGACCAAAGCGGAAGCATTGACGCAACATAGAGGAAGTAGTCGTACGTCTTCCCGATCCGACCGATCCAAGCACCGTTACTCCGGCACCTCCGAGTTCTTGGCACACGTTCAGCTCGATGACGATCCCCGGGCTCCGATCCAGCAAAGCGTCGGGGAGGAGTTCCGTCAGCACGATGGCGTGGTGACGATCTTGATGTTCTACCGTCCCAGGGGTTCGCCTAAGCACCGCTACAATATGACCAAGGTGGAATATGGTGGAGGGGGGCACCGCACACGGCTAAGGAACGATCACGAAGATCAACTTGTGTGTGTCTAGAGGTGCCCCCTACCCCCGTATATAAAGGAGCAAGGGGGGGAGGCCGGCCGGCCCTTGGGGCGCGCCAGGGAGGAGGAATCCTCCTCCTAGTAGGAGTAGGACTCCCTCTTTCCTACTCCTACTAGGAGGGGGAAAGGAAGGGGGAAAGGGAGAAGGAGAGGGGTGCGCTGCCCCCCTCTCCTAGTCCAATTCGGACCAGAGGGGGAGGGGGCGCGCGGCCCACCCTGGCCGCCCCTCTCTCTCTCCACTAAGGCCCATAAGGCCCATTAGTACTCCCGGGGGGTTCCGATAACCCTCCGGCACTCCGATTTTCTCCAAAATCACACGGAACATTTCAGGTGTCCGAATATAGCCGTCCAATATATCGATCTTTATGTCTCGACCAATTCGAGACTCCTCGTCATGTCCGTGATCACATCCGGGACCCCGAACAAACTTCAGTACATCAAAATACATAAACTCATAATGAAACTGTCATCGTAACGTTAAGCGTGCGGACCCTACGGTTCGAGAAAAATGTAGACATGACCGAGACACATCTCCGGTCAATAACCAATAGCGGAACCTGGATGCTCATATTGGCTCCTACATATTCTACGAAGATCTTTATCGGTCAGACCGCATAACAACATACGTTGTTCCCTTTGTCATCGGTATGTTACTTGCCCGAGATTCGATCGTCGGTATCTCAATACCTAGTTCAATCTCGTTACCGGCAAGTCTCTTTACTCGTTCCGTAATACATCATCTCACAACTCACTCATTAGTTGCAATGCTTGCAAGGCTTATGTGATGTGCATTACCGAGAGGGCCCAGAGATACCTCTCCGAGAATCGGAGTGACAAATCCTAATCTCGAAATACGCCAACCCAACATGTACCTTTGGAGACACCTGTAGAGTACCTTTATAATCACCCAGTTACGTTGTGACGTTTGGTAGCACACAAAGTGTTCCTCCGGCAAACGGGAGTTGCATAATCTCATAGTCATAGGAACATGTATAAGTCATGAAGAAAGCAATAGCAACATACTAAACGATCGGGTGCTAAGCTAATGGAATGGGTCATGTCAATCAGATCATTCACCTAATGATGTGATCGACGTTTGGTAGCACACAAAGTGTTCCTCCGGCAAACGGGAGTTGCATAATCTCATAGTCATAGGAACATGTATAAGTCATGAAGAAAGCAATAGCAACATACTAAACGATCGGGTGCTAAGCTAATGGAATGGGTCATGTCAATCAGATCATTCACCTAATGATGTGATCGACGTTTGGTAGCACACAAAGTGTTCCTCCGGCAAACGGGAGTTGCATAATCTCATAGTCATAGGAACATGTATAAGTCATGAAGAAAGCAATAGCAACATACTAAACGATCGGGTGCTAAGCTAATGGAATGGGTCATGTCAATCAGATCATTCACCTAATGATGTGATCCTGTTAGTCAAATAACAACTCTTTGTCCATGGTTAGGAAACATAACCCTCTTTGATTAAGGAGCTAGTCAAGTAGAGGCATACTAGTGACACTCTATTTGTCTATGTATTCACACATGTATTATGTTTCTGGTTAATACAATTCTAGCATGAATAATAAACATTTATCATGATATAAGGAAATAAAAATAACTTTATTATTGCCTCTAGGGCATATTTCCTTCACCTACCAGTCGGTGCTTCCTTGGACTTCTCCATTTCGGCGGTGACAACAGTTAGCTGGGTTCAACACTTTTCCAGCTCCTGAGACAGCATATTGTTCTCTTTGAGAGTACCTGATTATACAATGATCCTTAAATCAGTTGCTTCAACAGTTTCAAGTCTCGAGGGCTACTGGTACATGATTATTAAATCTGCACTATACGATCTTACCCGCATATCTCTTGAAAGCTGGTAAGTGGCTCCAGCAAGCCCATCCCGAGCAGCTCGGAGGTATGCATCCGCTGAGCTGAAGGCATTGAATGCATCTTCAGTAAAGTGGAGGTCGCGCATAGCGGCCCTCCGGCGCTGATGGTTCATTGCACTCTCCACTTCGGAGTTGGTGACATATATGTTATCCGAATCTTCGAGAGAGGACAATCCGGCGTTACACCCATATAAACTCTAGCCCTGGAGGCAGGATCCGGGGTTAGAATGGTAGACGTGTGTCCGGCGAGTTCTCCGGATATAGTCTAGCGAACGCTCCTCCTGAAGTATGGTGCAGTGAGGAACGGTATGATTTTGATGGGTCATATTTAAAACCATACCTCTTTGGTGAAGGCCTGGCAGTATCACCGTCCGCCTTTCTTTTCGAACACCCACCCTGTGTAGGCGGCACCCTCTGAAGGGACGTTCCTAATGCGGTGTGGCGAGATGAGCGCCGCCCCTTTGAAGCACGAGATAGTGCGGTAGGTGAGGCGCAATGGGAAAACTCTTTTTGAGAAGGCACCCTCGAGGTACTTACCTGGGAAGAAGGAAGAAGGCCGGGGTAATCGGCTACAATGGCTACTACTGTGCCATCATAGCTCGTCTGATAGAAGACCCCCTCTTTAAGATCTACAAATATATCCGGATCCTCATCAAATCCGGGATCCAGGTCCCGAACATGATCCTCTGGCTGTGGAGCAGGGCTATAAATCCCCGCAACGGCTTTCCTCCATTCATGTGAAAGATAGTTGGATTAATGTTCGGATAAGTACAACTCAGGAAGGAGGTCGAATAAAGTTATGAAGCAAGAAGCTCACCCAGCTGGGAGGATTGTACATGGAAAAGCCTTCTCAGCATTTAAGGAGAGCGAACTCTTCTTTCTCCCCTTTATAAAGATTAGCCAACATGGCGGCTAGGGCGGCGAAGTTGTCCGGACCCTTGCGTCCGTAGTGAGATGTGTCATCCTGTCCGTTGTAGTTCCACATTGGGAGTCCTCTGGATTGAAGTGGTTGAACACCTCGCATTATGGAAGTTGCCATGACCTCAATTATGGACAGTCCAGATCGGGCGGGTATCTTTATTTTGTCCATTAACTTCTTAACCTCCGCACTATCTTCCTCCTCGAGGCTCCGAGGGCCCCAGCTGTGGCGTTTCTTTAAAGGAGCATTGGAAAATTCGGGTACGCCTCGTCGTACTGGGTCTGAGAGAACGATGTTTTCAATATAAAACCACTCCGAGGGCCACTCTTTGGATGCCTTCTTCGGAGTGTCGGACAGGTATCCTGTCCCAGCTATGCGCCACAGTTCGGAGCCACCCACCTCGAATATGGATCCCTTTTGGGAGCGAGGGACGAGGCAGAAAAGTTTTCTCCATAACTCGAAATGGGCCTCGCAGCCTAGGAACAGCTCGCAAAGTGCGACGAAGCCCGAGATGTGTAGAATGGAGCCCGACGTGAGATTGTGCACTTGGAGACCGTAGTACTCTAGGAGACCTCGAAGGAAAGGATGGATTGGAAATCCAACGCCTCTTAAATAGATGCCTTCCCTACATGGCTCGGGTGTTATGTGTAAAAATGCTTGGACACCTCGTATTCATTGGACACGTGGAGGCCGGGGCAACGATCACTACCAGGAAAAGGGCTATAGCTAATATGGACATTAATGGCGCACCACATATGAGGTGCGCCACTGCTATATAGCAGTGGCACACCATGTGTAGGTACGCCATTAGTGTCCATATCACTAATGGCGCACCACACCCACGGTGCGCCACTACTAATAATTTCTTTTCCAAAACTAGTAATGGCGCACCAGGGGACAGTGCGCCATTACTAGTTTTAACTAGTAATGGCGCACCGCACACTCTGTGTGCCACTACTAACAATTTTTGTTATTTTTTTCAAAACTAGTAATGGCGGACCAGGGGATAGTGCGCCATTACTAGTTTTAACTAGTAATGGCGCACTGTCCCCTGGTGCGCCACTACTAACATTTACACATCACACGTCTGAGCCTTACAAAAAATTCACCAAATGCACCCCGACCGCCTTTTCAGTTTCAAAAAAATAAAAGAAAATGATAGAAATGTCAAAAAAATAAAAGAAAATAAGATTCCCATGTAATATGTGTTCTAGTTGTTAGGAAAATTTACAAACATGAATTTTCGACTTTTTTGCAAAATCTCGCGAGAATTTGTAAAATGGGCATAACTTTTGCATATGAACTCCGATGAAAAAGTTTTTTATATCAAAAATCATCTACTCGAAAAGTTACATCTGATTTCAACGGGGGGGGGGGGGGGAACCCCGTTGAACATTTTCAAAATCCCCAAAAACCTAACTGAAAAAAGTTACGGGGCTTTCAAGATCAGGAGAGGCAAAAAAATTCAAAAAAATCAAACTCAGTAATGACGCACCTGCCCAAGGTGCGCCATTACTATCTTCCCGTCTTCAAAATTCAAAAAAAGTAAAAAAATTAAAAACAGTTAGTAATGGCGCACCTGCCCACGGTGCGCCATTACTATACCATATATATGGCTGGGCGGGGTCCTCTCCTCCTTACCTCTTCATTGTTCTCCCCCACTCCACCTCTCATCCACTCCATCTCCTCTCCTCCTCTCCGTCTCCCCTCCTCTCCTCCACCACACTCCCCTCCTCCTCTCCAGCGACCTCCTCATCCTCCTCCTCCTCTCCGGCGACCTCCTCCTCCGTCCTGTCCTCCCCTCCCCTCATAGTTTCTCCTCCCTCCTCTCCGGTGATCTCCTCCTCCCTCCTCTCCGGTGATCTCCTGCTCCCTCCTCTCCGGTGAGCTCCTCCTCCCTCCTTGTCGGTGGGAAACGACACCTATGGGATCACAAGAATCCCTACTACGGTTGCGGGGCACGGGGGTCGTGAGAAGAGCGGATCAAACAGATAGCACACGGTTCCTTTATCCAAGTTCGGGCCGCGAGGATGCGTAAAACCCTACTCCTGCTTTGGTGGATTGTATATCTTTGTTCTTGAGCTAGCTATGGGGCGTGAAGAGCTCCAAAAAGCCGAATCCCCCTCCTGGTCGCCTCGGGCCTCCTTTTGTAGGAAAGGGGGTCGCCACAGTGGCACACAGGAGGTGGAAAGGGTACAGTAACGCGAGTTTATCCCTCGCATTACATGACAAGCCGCATTTAATGTGCCTTGCTTAGGTGTCCTTGCTTTATCGGGGATGGGGGAGAGCCCTGTCCCGTCCGTCGCCGCTCCCTCTTGCGTTGACCCTGGAAGGGTCCGGGCGTCACACAAGGGCCTCGGTAGCGAAGAGGCTGACGAAGGCCGCTCAGAAGAAGAAGGCGGGAGCCTCTTCCTCATCTGGGCGCACACAGACCCCGCCGCCTTCTTCGCCTCCTCCGGCAGGCGTCGACTCGGATGATGATGTGGAGCTCCCCTTTGATCTCGGGCCCCTCAGCCCGAAGAGGAAAAGGAAACTGGCAGAAGAGGAGGAGACGGATGACGAGTAAGTGCTCCGTTCCTTACTGTCATTTCCATTTCCCTGAATTGGGTCGCTTTTCTTGATCCATTTTTTGCTTTTGTAGGGATGCAGAGACGTTGGCCCAGAGGGCGAAGAGGGCGAGGACCTCGGCAAGCAGCCAGCCTCCGGCTGGGGCTTCAAAGACACCATTGGTGGTGCTGAGCAGCCCGGACAGTAGCCCCCGGCGCAGCCCCCAGCGTAAGTTCATCACCTCCTTCTTACTCGACATGGGGTAGGCGCTCGATGCCACGATGCTGACCTTGCCGGGTTTGCAGGAGGGGAGCGGCAGCAGGAGGAGCCGCAGAGGGATACTCCTAACACACCACCCCCATCGACTACGCCGCCACGGGGGGCGTCCCCGGCAAGGGCATCAGGCACGGAGCCCACACCCATGGAGGAAGAGGGGAACTTGGGTGCTGGTGGCCCTGCCTCGGCCCCAAAGACTGGCAGAGAGGGGACTTCTGCTTCACAGCCCGGCACTGGTGAGTCGCCCGTCCTTCGTCTCTTATTCTTTTCCCTTATGCTTCTCTTGGCTTCATTGCTCCTACTACCGCCCAGGCCCTCCTTCAACAGATATGGAGGACGTGGACACCGTTGCCAGAGATATTGCCGAAGAGGCCGCTGCGGAGGCGAAAAGATTGCCGCCGAGGAGGCCGCCAAGAATGCTGACGAGGCCGCCGCTGACGAGGCCGCCGCCAATGAGGCCGCCAAGGGCGTGGCCGAGGACGCCACTGCGGGGGCCGCCAAGGCCACCGACGAGGCTTCCGCGAGGGCACCAGCGGTGGTCCTGCCGGGGGGGCTGGCAAGGCCTCCGCCGAGGAAGAGGTGATGAATCATCATCCTCCCCCCTCTTCAACCTCGGGCCCCGACAGGTATCTGAAGGTGGGCAATGATCTTTTCGTCCACCTCCCAGGGGCGTCAAGCCGAGCGCCCGCCGAAGGAGAAGTTTTTGATGGCGAGGTGCTTGCCGCCACCGGGTTTGAGGTTGTTGGCGCGCCGGGCGTTGGCGGCGATGGTTCTCCAGAAGAGCAGCTCTTCTGCGCCATGGGGGCCAATTTCCGGAAGCTCCAAGTGCTCTACCGCGCTCGCCTGGACAAAGTCAAGTCAAGGGCGGCAGCGGTGGACAACGTGGAGGCGGACTTCAAGGCGCGTGTCGCCGAGACACAGACTTGGTTACACCAGGCTCGCGAGGAGCAGAGGGCCTTCTAGGAGAAATTGGCCCCGCGCGATGTGGAGCTCGCCAAGAAGCTGGCCGACATCGAGAAGGCCCAGGAGAAGGCGGCGAACTTGGCTGCCGCGGCCGAAGCCATTCGGAACCAGCATCAAGCCGCCTTGGACTCCCAGGAGGAGGACCTCTCTGTGCGTGAGGCGAAGCTTGCCGCAACGCTCCACGGCAAGGACGAAGAGCTCGAGACCCTTGTCACGCGGCGGACCCGCGAGCTGGAGCAGAGGCACAAAGAGGCACTCGATGCCCAAGCCCTGGCCCACGCCGGCAAGGTGAAGGAGCTGGAAGTGGAGCGGGACGAGCTGAAGGAGCAGGCCCTCAAGCTGTCCGGCGAGAAGAACACGCTCAACTGCGCCTTGACAGAGGCGCAAGGAGTGGTCATCAGCAGGGCCGGGGAGCTCTCCGAGGCGCAGAACTCTATCAGAGACCTCAAGCTGAAGCTGGAGGATCTCGAGAAGCTGTTGTCGGGGAGCAGGGCTTGGGAGGAGACCTTGACCCAGAGCCTGGAGGAGGAGAAGCAGCTGCGGGCGAACGAGGCTGCCTCCCACCAAGAATACGTGGCGGGCGAGAACAGGTGGATCAGCCATCTGGAGGTCGTCGCTGGCAGGTTACCTCGCAATTGGCCACCATGGGGATGCCAAACGTGAGGTACGCCCCTGAGCGCAGCGGGACCGTCAACGCCAAGCTGACCCAGTTCTTCGAGGGCGTCCTCGGGGCCTTGGCCTATCTCCATTCCAACAGGACGGCCGCGCTGGCCGAGGAGGCCCGGCGACTTTGCCGGAGGGTCGTGACCAAGGTCCTCACCAAGGTGGCGTACTGGAATCCCGATCTTGACTTCGCGGCCGCGATGAAGAGCTTGCCGGATGGTGCTGACCCCGCGGTGCTCAAGGAGCACATCAAGCCCATCACCGACTGCATCGATGAAATCAAGAGGGGTAAGGCCAGCGCCGGGATTAGGCATCCCGTTCTTCTTTGCCGCTGCGGGTTCCCGATCAAGACAAATTTTATCTTTAGTTAAGAACGCAGCAATGATGAGATGTAATATAACTTTGAAGTACTCTGAATTTTCATGCAAGTTATTTCCCCATTTAATTCCTCTTTCTATGTGTGCCCTACGCCGATCGGGAAGGCTTGCCGGCGCGGAAGCCCCAAGCGGCATCTTGGGGACGGATCCCCATGGCCTGCCGGGTACGCGTGCAGCCGGACGAGCCATCTCTCCGTTCCGAACATGGCCGCTCGAACTGTCGAGTTTGACTCGAGTCAGAATCGAGGGCGTTGCCGATCACGGGAGGCTACTCTGCCACTCTCGACGCAACCACTTGAGCTGTTGAGCGGACTCGAAACAGGGCAAGGGCGTTGCCGATCGTGGTAGAGCCCCCTGGCATGCAGGTTTTTCATACAAAGGCGCGACATCTCTGGGGGGGGGGGGGGGAATAACCTCAAATAAAAAGGGTAGTATAAGCAAGGGTTCAGTGCAACTTAGCTTTTGTTTGCGACCGCTCGAGTGCCGATCTCCTGGCCCCTTTTCTTCTTCAAGGGTCACGAAGATGAAGGAGCGTCGAACTAACTGCTAAAGCCGATTCTCACAACTGTGCTGGCCCCTACCTGGCACGCCAAAGATGTCGGTGGGAAACGACACCTATGGGATCACAAGAATCCCTACTACGGTTGCAGGGCGCGGGGGTCGTGAGAAGAGCGGATCAAACAGATAGCACACGGTTCCTTTATCCAGGTTCGGGCCGCGAGGATGCGTAAAACCCTACTCCTGCTTTGGTGGATTGTATATCTGTGTTCTTGAGCTAGCTATGGGGCGTGAAGAGCTCCAAAAAGCCGAATCCCCCTCCTGGTCGCCTCGGGCCTCCTTTTATAGGAAAGGGGGTCGCCACAGTGGCACACAGGAGGTGGAAAGGGTACAGTAACGCGAGTTTATCCCTCGCATTACATGACAAGGCGCTTTTAATGCGCCTTGCTTAGGTGTCCTTGCTTTATCGGGGATGGGGGAGAGCCCTGTCCCGTCCGTCGCCGCTCCCTCTTGCGTTGACACGCGCCCTGGCCAGCGGTGCTTGTGGTGCCATGTAGCCAGGCAAGCAGCTGAGGTGGCGCAGTGGTGGGTCTCCACAAAGATCTGCACGCGACCACGCAGGTGCATGCCCAACTGGTTGGGTCGGCAGCTGCATGCGAACGGCGGTGGAGGCGCGACTGGTGCGGGCCTGATGGTGGCCCCACGGGCGCCCTTGGCAAGGGCCTTGCCGGGTCCCCGGCAAGGGTCTTGCCGTGGCGCTTGCTGTCATCCCCGGCAAGGCTCTTGCCGGGGGCCTTGTGGTCCCCTTTGGTTGGGATCCCGCCAAGGGTCATTACCTTCTTAAGTGGGCATCTGGTTTTGAATGTCTTCACAAAGATCTACATGCCACCACGGGGATGTCTCCCGAATCCTTTCCCCATGGGGGCAGTGGACTCAAGGGTGACCTCGCGCCGTCGGTGTGGGGCGAGCTGCCGCGGCAAGGATCTTGCCAGGCTAGCTAAAGCTGTCCCCCGGCAAGGATCTTGCCGGGGGGGTCTACTTTGTTCCCTTTGCTCTTTGTGGTCTTGGTCTTGGCGTCGTTCTGCTCCTCTTCAGCTTCGGCCTTACCTTGGTTTACCTCCCTTGCCGTGCTTGCCGTGGCGGCGCCCGTGGCTCAGACTGCCCGTGCACAGTCATAGGGGTACGAAAAGTGTACCCCCCTTTTTGTACACCGACACTCCTCTCCGGTGATCTCCTCCTCCCTCCTCTCCGGTGAGCTCCTCCTCCCTCCTCTCCTCCCCTCCCCTCACGGTTTCTCCTCCCTCCTCTCCGGCGACCTCCTCCTCCTCTCGGGCAGTGTAGGTGAGCTCCACTCGGGTGACCTCCTCCTACTCCTCCTCTCCGGTGAACTCGGCCCTCCTCTCCAGCGAAATCCTCTCCGGCAAAAGAACGTACAAGATCCAAAAACGAGAACAAAATTTGAAAAAATATCGTGCAAACAAACGAGAAAAAAAGGGAAAAAAATCGCGATCCAGATCCAAATTCAAAATTAAAAAATAGCAATGGCGCACGGTGGGGGTTTGACGGTGCGCCACTACTATTTTCCCGTCTTCAAAATTCAGAAAAAAGACAAAAAATTTCAAAAAAAAGTTACCAGTGACGCAACTATAGCAATAGTAATGGAGCACTACAAGGTGTGCCACTGTTACCTGCAATAATAATGGCGCACTAGAGGTGCGCCATTAGTATTTGTTACTAGTGGCGTGGTAATAGTGGCGCACCTATAGTGCGCCATTAATGGCCAAAATAGGTGCGCCACTAATTAGCCTTTTCCTAGTAGTGGATGGCGCAGAGGACGAATGATATAACATTTAATGTAAAGCCGAGCTGCTCGAAGAATTCACGTTACCAAGACCGAAGATGTAAAAGCCGAATACAGTACTTTGGTTCAGATGCATTGAATTACTCGGAGGAGGAACCCTCCTTGCAATGCCGAAGACAATGTGCGCACCGGACACGTCGTCATTGAAGACTGGTTCAGGGGCTATTGAGGGAGTCCTGGATTAAGGGGTCCTCGGGCGTCCGAGCTATGTGACATGGGTCGGACTCATGGGCCGTGAAGATACAAGATGAAGGGCGTTCCCCCGTGTCCGGATGGGACTCCCCTTGGCGTGGAAGGCAAGCTTGGAGCTCATATATGAAGATTCCTTTCTCTGTAAACCGACTCTGTACAGCCCCAGCCTCCTCCGGTGTATATATAAACTGGAGGAATTAGTCCGTAGAGGCAATCATAATCATACATGCTAGACATCTAGGGTTTAGCCATTACGATCTCGAGGTAGATCAACTCTTGTAATCCCTATACTCATCAAAGTCAATCAACCAGGAAGTAGGGTATTACCTCGATCAAGAAGTCCCGAACCTGGGTAAAACATTGTGTCCCTGCCTCCTGTCCCCTTCTATCCTTAGACGCACAGTTCGGGACCCCCTACCCGAGATCTGCCGGTTTTGACACCGACACTGGCACGGCCCCTTTAGTCCCAGGTGGTGGCTGGAACCGGGAATAAAGATCAGGCTTCTGTCCCCGTTCTAGCCACCAACCGGTACTAAAGAGATGCCTATATATATATGCTCGCACCTGCCTGCTCACTCCTCTATTTTTTGGCCGGCCGGTGTGTGGGAGGTGTGTGCTGCTCTGCTCTCACCTCCTATGCAAATGAGGTGTTCGATGAAATGCCTGAGCCACACTTAAGATTTCTCCACTCCAAAAGCTCGACCTCCAAGCTATATTTTCCCCAAGATTGTTTAGGTTTGGCGGTCCGTCTCGTCCCGTCCCCGTCCTCATCGCCGTCGATCGCATGTGCCGATCTCGTCGCCGGCACCACCGTGGTGAGCCTCTTGTTCTTATCTTCTTTTTTTTAAAAAATCTTACTTGTACGATTTAGATAGATACTTGTATAATTTTCTTACTTTTATTATTGATTGTTATTATATAGTGCCATGATTTTGGTATCCACCCCCGTCGGCCCTCGTCCTCTCTATGATTCGGATATGGTATATTATCTTTTATTATTATTTGTTTCATTTAGTGTTTATGACAATTATGCCGACCAACGTGACATTGATGTTTTTACCTATGAGGTATATGAACGAGAAATTCCAACCGACCCTCTTGTCAAGAGGTTAAATTTAATTGAAAAAGAAAACAATTACTTGAAGAAAAAATTGAAAAGAATTGATGAGGAGAAGATGGAATTGGAGTTTCATATTTCGGATGTCGTCGATGATCACAAGATCAAGATGGATGTATTGCGTTTGAAGATTAGAAAGATTAGAAAATATGTTCATAGTGAGGCTTGGTATCATTATGCCGTTTGATCAATTGCTACCTTAGTAGCGATTATGATCGCATTTTTTGTTGCATTTAAATCTTTTACATAGTTGTATGGTAGTTTCAATATATGTTTTAATTAGATGCTCTAGAGAGCTATATGTTGTTCTATGAGAACTATGTATGAACTTTATATATTTATTTTTTCAGTAATAATCACTATTGTACATTGGTTTTAATGAGATGATGAACTTGTATTAATTTGGTCACTTCTCTATTCATGATGTTCTGTAATGGTTTTTGATACACTTAATTATATAATGCACGTAGATGATCAGGCAATGAATGTACAGTGACCGACGCACCTCAGAGTATATTGAGGGACTGCATATATTTCTTGAAGTGGCTGAGGCAAACAAGCATATTGGTTTTATGTATTGTCCATGTATTGTCTATGGGAATACGAAGGATCACTCTTCCGGGAAAACCCTTAACTCCACCTGCTTGAGAAGGGTTTCATGCCACACTATAATGTTTGGACCAAGCACGGAGAAAGAGGGATTATGATGGAAGATAACGAAGAAGAAGAGGATGATAACAACTATCCCCCTGAATACGGTGATACTGCAATGGGGGGAGCTGAAGATCAAGAGGAACCAGAAGATGTGCCCGATGATGATCTTCGCTGGGTCATTGTTGACGCAAAGAGAGAATGACAAAGTGAAAGGGAGAAGTTGAAGTTCGATCGCAAGTAAGAGGATCACAAAAAAGGGTTTTACCCAAATTGCGAAGATGACAACACAAAGCTCGGTACCACACTGGAACTGCTATAATGGAAGGCGGACAATGCTGTACCTGACAAAGGATTTGGGAAGCTACAAATAATGAAGAAGAAGCTTCCAACTGGAACTGCTGCAATGGAAGGCAGACAATGCTGTACCTGACAAAGGATTCGGGAAGCTATAGAAAATAATGAAGAAGAAGCTTCCAAATGATAACGAATTGCTCGACAGTATGTACGAAGCAAAGAAGGTTGTATGCTGACGATGACATGTACCTAGGGTAGTGTCTAAGGCCTGACCTAGACGTCCTACCCAAGGACACTACCCTAGAGTCAGAGGCCTACAAGGTTCAACAAAAGATACTGACTGAAATTACCCTCAAGTGCAATCAACTCGACGGAATATTCCACTCGATACCCCAATTCAATTCAACCATGATAACTTCACTCAACCATACAATAACCCAATCGAAGTACATAAGGGCTAAATTCACCCCAGGATGGCAACAGTCAGGCATTCACTCCGTCACCATAAAGATCATTTATTGCGGGAGTTACCAGTAACGTTCCAGTCATAACTCATATTGAACCCCTGTGTAACTAAGGGCTGCGAGGGGCCAGGCGCACTCTATATAAACCACCACACCCCTCTGGCACAAGGGTTCGCACCCTTGTAACTATTTGCACACATCCAGTCGACAAGCCTCCGCGGTGCCGAGACGTAGGGCTATTACCTCCTCTGAGAGGGGCCTGAACTCGTAAACCTGTGCGTACAGCCTCGCCGTAGCTAGGACTCTGCCCTCTCCTACGTACCCCTACTTCTGTTGTCAGACTTGTTCACATGATAGTTGGCGCCCACCATGGGGCAGACATCTGAGCGACTTCCGGTGAGGTTGCATTTTCAAATCTTCATCAACATGGTTTCCAGAGGTGGTTTGGCCCTGGGCCGCGAGATCCGTCTCGGCGCGCTCGCCTTCATCATCGACAACTCCGCTTGGCTCCAAGAAGCCCCGCTCGACGTCGAGGATCACCTCATCCGCGGGGCGGTGTACTTTCGCCCGAGTGCCTGCGGCGTCCATCTACGTCAGCTGTCGACTCAGTATCAGTCGGCTCCCGTGGCTTCTTTGCTCCCTGTTGTTCATCACCGTATGCGATCCTGTCGCTCGCGGCTCCAGTGGTGTGTAAAGCATGAAGTGGCTCGTCACTCGGCCACCCCACAAATCATGGCGATCGAGCCCGATGAATCTCTCTATGGGTCATTCGATCTGCCGATTGGCCATTCAAATACGCTCCGAGTGTGAGAGCAACGATCCCGCGGCGAAGGTCCTCATGGTCAACTCCCAGCACAGTCTGCCCGGATTCCGTCGTGGCTGAGGCAGCGGCGGCAGCGGCGGCCCGTCGCGTGACCACGACGAGTATTATCCCCAAGCCCTCACTGACGAGCAGAGGGAAGAACTGCGACGCAGGAACGAGGAGGCTCTCGAGACCCCCATCATTGGGGAGAACCCCGAGGCTCAGGCTCTAGAGATTGCGTGCTTAGCCAATCTGGCCGAGCGTACGCGTTTGGAGAACCTTCAACAAGCACTCGACAACCGCGCTCGCAGGAAGATCCCAAGTTCTAGTCGATGTCAATGAAAGTTGTTTCCCACTGGACCTCAAGATGACTGTCAGGTATACTGCACACCGATTCAAAATGTTGCGGAAGCGGCCCGTATCACAGAATCCATTCAGTCATCCCGCTCTGAGGCAGATAGTGGTTTAGAGCAGATTCGAGCATTGCTCAAAGCGGCTGTTGAACGGAACTCTGAAGTTTCCCAGTCACGCAATAGGATCCGCAGCAGATCCGTCATAGCAGACACAGTTCAGTCAGCACAAAGTCCAAGATCATCTCTAAGGCGTGAAGATTGTGGTTATCACCAAGACTAGTAGCTGGGTCGAGGCCACGGACAGTTTGATCCATGATATCCCCGTGATGACTGCCGTCGAGTGCCTACACCCCCTCCGAGGGGTGGTTTGTACGCAGCTCGGTGGTATGACGACAGACCCGCGTTTGGTGACGAGCAGAGAGCTCCAGTCGACCCAAGAGAGCCTGGGTTCTATGCGAGGTCACTCCTCGTACAGGGCTTGGTTGACAGAGGTAGAGCTAACAGAGAAGGGCTGGGCAGAGATCGTTCGACTAAAAGCAGGGCATTCATCTCTGGGCCCGAGTGTTTTAGCAGAGCCATCCGAATAGCTGAGATCCCGCCCAAGTTCAGATTGGCTACGGGAGTGAGCAAGTTCACTGGTGAGTCAAAGCCAGACACGTGGCTGGTAGATTACCGAGTGGCAGTGCAGATTGGTGGAGGCAACGATGATGTAGCCACGAAGCACCTCCCCTTGATGCTTGAAGGCTCGGCCTGAGCTTGGTTGAATCAGTTGGCTCTAGGAAGCATATTCTGTTGGGAAGATTTAGCTCGAGTGTTTATCAAGACATTTGAAGGCACTTGCAAGCCGCCTGCGGGGCTGACCGAACTACATCAGTGCGTCCAAAAGCCGAGTGAAACTTTGAGAGATTTCGTACAGAGATGGACCACCCTTCATCATGTGGTGGAGAATGTGTCAGAGCACCAAGCAGTTTGCGCCTTCAAGGAGGGTGTCAGATACAGAGAGCTTATCCTGAAATTCGGTAAATCCGAAGACATGTCTCTGAGCCGAATTATGGAAATAGCCACTCGGTATGCAAATCGCGAAGAGGAAGACCGACACCATAATACAAAGGGGAAAGCAGTTGACCCCGACACGGGGGGCGGGAATACCAGTCGGAAGAAAAAGCGTAAGGCTGAAGCTGCAGGTCTCGCTGAAGCCGCAATCCTGAATGTGCAAGAAGGAAAGTGTAAAGGAAAGCCCAAGGGACAATGGACACCCAAGAAGGTCAAAGATCCGTCTGGGCAAGACGTCCTGGATTTGCCGTGTCACATTCACATGAAGAAAGATGAAGAGGGTAAATTGATTCTGCCCAAGTATACCACTCGACAGTGTAGACTCCTGATTCGGTAGTTCTGGGAGGGTCAGCCTAGTAAGAAGGACTCTGATAAGGAAGAAGAAGATGAGGAAAAGGATGATGGTTACCCAAAGGTCAATGCTACCTTGGTGATTTTTGCTGATGTTGAGAGCAAAAGATGACTCTAAGTCGTAAACAGAGAAGTGAACATGGTTGCTCCGGCAACTATGATGTACCTGAAGTGGTCAGAAACTGCCATTACATTCAACCAATCAGATCACCCAGCGCACGTGGCCACCCCAGGGCAGCAAGCATTGGTGGTCGACCCAGTCGTTGGGGGCACCCTACTGACTAAAGTTCTCATGGATGGAGGCAGTAGTCTAAACATTTTGTTTGTTGAGACCCTCCAGGGGATAGGCATTCCGATCTCCAAACTCAGTGAGAGCAACATGCAGTTCCACTGAGTCATCCCGGGGAAGAAAGCGAAGTCACTCGGGCAGATTGCTCTCGCTGTGGTTTTTGGTGATTCCAAGAATTTCCGGAAGGAGAAGTTGACGTTTGAGGTAGTGGATTTCCACAGTGCCTATCATGCTATTTTGGGAAGACCCGCATATGCTCATTTCATGGCTTGTCCATGCTACGTGTATCTTAAATTGAAGATGCCCGGACCCAGAGGTGTGATTACAGTTACTGGGAATAGACAGAGCACAGAAGAGTTCTTGCAGAAGGGTTCCAAGATTGCTGATGAGCAAATGGCAGTGGTGGAGCTGGAAGAGTACCAGAAAAACACCGATACGAGTGATCTGTTTTCAAGCCAAGAAGCCTGCTTCAGAGTCTTCATTTCAGTCGGTCGGTGAGACAAAGCCAGTTCACATTCACCCGGAAGACCCCAAGGCTGCACCGACCCACATCTCGGCGTCACTCGACAACAAATAGGAAGGCACGCTCATCCAGTTCCTTAGTGAGAACTGGGACATCTTTGAATGGAAACCATCAGACATGCCAGGTGTACCCAGGGGGCTGGCGGAGCATAGTTTGCGCGTCGACCCAAAAGCAAAACCAGTCAAAGAGGCAATCATAATTCAGCAGCCAGAAGAATCAGCCAGGCAATTATGGACGCGGTTCCTAACAAAGAAAAATCAAATCGTCGACTGTCCGGACGCAGAGGCCCTAGAAGCCTTCAAGCATAACATCCGTGACGAGTGGCTTGCCCGGCACCTTGGATAGGAAAAGCCGAAATCTATGGCAGCACTCACGACGCTCATGACCCGCTTTTGCGTGGGAGAAGACAGCTGGCTGGCTCGTAGCAATAACTTGGCCAAGAACCCTGGTAATTCGGATACCAAGGACAACAGTGGCAGGTCGCGTCGTAACAAGCAAAAGCGCCGCATTAACAGCGACAACACTGAGGATATGGCAGTTAATCCCGGATTCAGAGGTTCTAAATCCGGTCAGCGGAAAAAGCCATTCAAATGATATACTCTGGGCCCGTCTAGTTTGGACCGAATACTCGACCGCTTGTGCCAGATACATGGCACCCCCGAAAAGCCAGCCAATTACACCAACAGGGATTGTTGGGTGTTCAAGTAGGCAGACAAGTTAAATGCCGAAAATAGAGACAAGGGGCTGCATAGCGATGATGAGGAGGAGCCCCGGCCGCCGAACAACAGTGGACACAAGGGTTTTCCCCCACAAGTGCGGACGGTGAACATGATATACGCAACCCACATCCCCAAGAGGGAGCGGAAGCGTGCGTTAAGGAACATATACGCGATGGAGCCAGTCACTCCAAAGTTCAACCCATGGTCCTCCTGCCCGATCACTTTTGATCGAAGGTACCACCCCACTAGCATCCGTCATGGTGGATTCGCCGCATTGGTTATAGACCCAATTATCGACGGATTTCACCTCACCAGAGTCCTTATGGACGGCGGCAGCAGCCTGAACCTGCTTTACCAGGATATAGTGCGGAAAATGGGCATCGATCCCTCGAGGATTAGACCCACTAAAACGACCTTTAAAGGCGTCATACCAGGTGTAGAGGCCAACTGTACAGGCTCAGTCACACATGAAGTGGTCTTCAGATCTCCGGATAATTTCCGAAGCGAGGAGTTAATCTTCGACATAGTCCCGTTCCGAAGTGGCTATCATGCACTGCTCGGGCGAACCGCATTTGCCAAGTTCAATGCGGTGCCGCACTACGCATACCTCAAGCTCAAGATGCCAGGCCCTCGAGGAGTCATTACGGTCAATGCAAACACCGAATGCTCTCTCCGAACGGAGGAGCATACGGCGGCTCTCGCAGCAGAAGTGCAAAGTAGCCTTTCAAGGCAATTCTCTAGTCCGGCTTCTAAACGTCCGGACAACTTCAAGCGTGCCCGGAGTAACCTACAACAAGACCGTCTGGCATGTTCCGAGCAAGCGTAGCAATGCGGCCCCGACCCCAGCCCTCGTGAAATTGCGAAACTAGTGCTGCACGTACATAACTACGCTCTGGAAATACCATGGGCACAGGGGAGGGGCACCATCACGGCACGTCCGAAACATGGCTTAAACCGTACCAGGGGTTGCCGATTTCTTCATTTTTTCTTAGTTTCAGGACTCCATTCTTCGGAAGGCCTAACCGGCAGTTCAATTGCCACACAAACGATGCAAGAACCAGGGAAGCAGAAAGATACGCCGTATCATGGAACTCTCAGGTGGTCTCTATAACGAGCAGTATACCTGTTTCGCATACCTTTCTGTAGCCTGCCCCTGGAAAGGACATGTTAAATAGTCCAATCTTTTGCTTATAGCACCATTTGTATCGTTCTGCTGTGATCGCAGCCTTTTTAAATAAACAATGCATAGCTTTTGTCTATTATTGCATTAATCTCTTTTATGAATATATGTTCATTAATGCCATGTTGCACCCGTACACCTTGGTACGGCCAATACGCCAGGGTCTTAAGTACCCCTCAATATGGTGTGAGAAGTCCGAACACTTTCACAAGTGCGGCACCCCGAACTTATAGGATTATATGCATCGGCTCCGAATCATGTCTTGGGTCAATAGTTGGGTTTGCCCGGCTCCTATGTTTTTGTGCCTTACGTTCCGTTATATCGGCTAAGGTAGCACTAGGAGAACTACTTTGATTGTGCCCCAGTTGAGCTGGGCTAAGCACCTCAGTAGAGAAAGGTAAAATTGACTGTCATGGTGAAGCGAGAGCTAGTCGCTGTTCGAGAGGTTTTTCGAGTCCCTAAAGACTTATGCCGCTTAGAGCGAGGAGTTGCCTTTGTCCGGCCTAGGCGTGGATAGCGCCCCGAACTCGGTCTTCCGAATACTAGGGGCTTCGCCGAAATTTAAAATTATAGAATTCTATGGCTAAGTGAGAGTGTTCAAGCATTATAGTCCGATTGCCTTGTTCATTGTGCTGAGCGCCTCCATCGAAGGACCCAAAAATGGGAAAAAGAGCGCTCAGGTTTATCCCGAACACCCCAGCACTAGTGGCATGGGGGCAGAAGCCGACGACTCGCCATCTCTCAAATTTGATAAATGGCCGCACAGAAGGTAATGTTTTAAATTCAAACAGCGTTGCTTAGCGCATATGAACAAGTTTTCAGCGCACAGGACAAAACGAGCAAGTTTACTAAAAAATTACATCCCTGGAACATTCATCCGCCATAAGGCGGGCACCCTTCAGAGCGCCCTCATAATATAGCTCGGGCTTGCGATGCTCTTTGCCCGATGGTGGCCCATCCTTCACAAGCTTCTCAGCATCCAGCTTGCCCCAGTTTACCTTAGCGCGGGCAAGGGCCCTACGGGCGCCTTCGATGCAGACGGAGTGCTTGATGACTTCGAGCCTTGGACAGGCCTCCACCAGCCGCCGCACCAGCCCGAAGTAGCTCACAGGCAGAGCCTCTCCAGGCCACAGCCGAACCATGAAGCCCTTCATGCCTGTTCGGCCACCTTGTGGAGCTCGACCAGTTGCTTCAGCTGGTCGCTCAAGGGCACAGGGTGTGCGGCCTCAGCATACTGAGACCAGAACACCTTCTTCGTCGAGCTGCCCTCCTCGCCTCGGTAGAATGCGTCGGCATCAGACATGCTGCAGGGCTAATCTGCGAATGCTCATGGAGAGCTCCAGATTCGGGTAAGTAACAAGTAATTCACTTTCACATGCTTGCTTTGCATAAAGAAAGCCTTACCCGCCGCTATCTTCTTCATCGCGTCCACCTCCTGAAGGGCCTTCTGGGCTTCGGCCTTGGCAGACTTGGCATTTTCAATGGCCGCCGCGATCTCGAACCCTCGCGTCTTCGAGTCAAGCTCTAGACTCTCATGTTTTCTCATGAGAGCCTGGAGCTCTTGCCGCACCTCGCCAACCTGCTTCTCATACTTCTCCCGCTCGATGCGCTCCGTGGCCGCCCTCTTCTCGGCCTCGGACAGCGCTTGCTTAAGGGTCCCCACCTCAGACATGGCCCCTACAATAGCCACGTTAATCCTGTCATTTTGTGCAATTGCACCTTTTATATATTTCAATAAGGTATCTCTTACCTTCCTTCTCCTCGAGCTGCTGCTTGGCAAGGCCGAGGTCTTGCTCGGACCGCTCGAGGTCCTACTTCAGCGTGCCCACCTCCGCAGTCAGTGCGGCGGACGTTAGCAGCAAAGCCTGCATACGCATATTGACTCATTTTTTGTTAGACTCCTGCGAATTTTATTAGATCCTCTATTCGGCTTTTCTTTCCGAACGCCAAACAGAGCATCAGGGGCTACTGTCTATGCGGTAATATTTTTACACATTCTTTACTTACCTCAAAGCCTGTTAGAAGGCTGGCACAGGCTTCAGTCAGTCCGCTCTTGGCGGACTGAACCTTCTGAATCACCGCACTCATAATAGTGCGGTGCTCCTCGTCGATGGAGGCGCCATTAAGCACCTCCAGCAAATTGTCCCGTGCCTCCGGTTGGACGGAGGTCACGGGCTCGGTAGGCTTGCTCCTCTTGGAAGGAGGCTGCCTACCGGAGTCCGGAACCGTTGAAGGCTCGGGCGCGGTGTGCGGCTCAAAGTCGGACTTGGAGCCCTGGGGGTTCTTTCCCCTTTACCCCTGGAGTCCGGGAGGTCGCCTTGCGGCGCCTCCAGGACCACCTCCTCCTGGCTTGGAACCTGTTGGAACAACACTTCGGCATCGTCCGTAGGGCGGGGGGAGGTAGCCGTCGGAAGAGAATTCACATCCGACGAGTCCAGTGAGCCGCTCGACGACTCGTCGAGCCCGGCCCTGGGTGGGCTGCATAATCATATTCGACATAAGGAAAAGTTGTGCAGTAAAGGAATACTATGAATTACTCTGGTATCCCGATACTTATGATTTCGCCAGGGGCTTGGCCCTGAGCGGACACTCCTCCCCGCCGTTGTCGGCATTGGTGGAGTAGTCCGGGGGAAGGGTTTTCCCCTTTTTGGACCCCTCAGCCTCCCCAGTTGGGGCGGCCTTCCTTTTCTTTCCTCCCCCCGCTGGAGGGGGAGAGGGTTTTTCTTCCTCCTCCTCGTCTTCATGGGAGGAGTGCGCCTCGGAGTCGTCGGATGATGAATCCGACACCACCAGGCGCCGGGCACTCTTTTGAGTCCCCGTGGCCTTCTTCGTGGCCTTCTTCTCCGGCACCACATAAGGTGCCGGAACCAGCAACTTCGCCAAGCGAGCATCGGCTGGGTCGTCGGGCAGAGGGGCCGGACAGTTAACCTGTTCGGCCTTCTTCAGTCAGTCCTGTCAAAGGTAAGGGAGCTTAGATCCCACATAGAGTCAAACTATGAAAAACTAATACCCTGTAAAAGGTAAAAACAGCTTACCGCGTTAGTGTGACACTGCGTGCTGAATCTGCGATCTTCAGTCACGGATGCGGGAGCCTCGGCGCCGTTGAATAGCACCTTCCAGGCATCTTCGTACGTCGTGTCGAAGACCCTGCTTAGAGTTCAGTGCTGCGCCGGGTCGAACTCCCACAAACCGAAGGCCCGTTGTTGGCACTGGAGAATCTGTTGGATGAGCATAACCTGGACTACGTTGACAAGCTTGAGATTCTTGTCCACCAGGTTTTGGATGCATGATTGCAGTCCGGTCACCTCTCCTTTTTCACCCCATGATAGGCCGGTCTCCTTCCAGGAGGTGAGCCGCGTAGGGGGACCGGATCGGAACTCGGGGGCTGCGACCCATTCAGGGTCACGCGGCTCGGTGATGTAAAACCACCCCGATTGCCACCCCTTTAGGGTTTCCACAAGGGAGCCCTCGAGCCATAGGACGTTGGGCATCTTGCCCTCCATGGCGCCTTCGCACTCCGCCTGGTTGCCACACACCACCTTTGGCTTGACATTGAAAGTCTTGAGCCATAGGCCGAAATGGGGGCGGATGCAGAGGAAAGCCTCGCACACGACGATAAACGCCGAGATGTTGAGGACGAAGTTCGGGGCCAGATCGTGGAAATCCAGGCCATAGTAGAACATGAGCCCCCGGACAAATGCGTGGAGTGGGAAACCCAGTCCACGGAGGAAGTGAGGGAGTAACACCACCCTCTCATGGGGCCTAGGGGTGGGGATGAGCTGCCCCTCTTCGGGAAGCCGGTGCGTAATGTCGTTTGACAAGTATCCGGCCTTCCTCAACTTTTTGATGTGTCCCTCCGTGACGGAGGAGACCATCCACCTGCCTCCCGCTCCGGACATGGCTGGAGAAGGTCGAGGTGGGAAGTGCGGACTTGGGCGCTGGAGCTCGAGTGCGCAGAAAATGGATAGGCAAAGGAGGAGGAAGGCGTAGGTGAAAATATGGATCCTTATCCCCTTATATGGCGGATGCAACTACGCGTCCCCACCAGCCTGGTAAAACTCGCTTATCTCCCAAGCGCCGTAATCAATGGCGCGGTTGGGTTACCGACGCCCGTATTGATGAGAATCCCGGAATAAGGGGGCACGATCTCTGCTTCGACAAGACGTGCCAAGGGAACCGCCTCGCTAAACGTGCTGAGGTGGGACAATAAAACGATTTGAATAAAGGCTTGGCCGTGGTGTGATGTCATGCTACGGAATACGTCAGCAGATTAGATTTGTGTAAATATTATCCTCTCTATGGCAATATGTGGAAACTTATTTTGCAGAGCCGGACACTATCCTTGTGTTGAAAATCTTCTATGAAATATTTGGAGGAGGAACCCGCCTTGCAATGCCGAAGACAATCTGCGGCCGGACTCGTCATCATTGAGGCCTGGTTCAGGGGCTACCGAGGGAGTCCTGGATTAGGGGGTGTCCGGATAGCCGGACTATACCTTTGGCCGGACTCCTGGACTATGAAGATACAAGATTCAAGACTTCGTCCCGTGTCCGGAAGGGACTTTCCTTGGCATGGAAGACAAGCTTGGCGATACGGATATGTAGATCTCCTACCAACTGACTCTGTGTAACCCTAGCCCTCTCCGGTGTCTATATAAACCGGGGGGTTTTAGTCCGTAGCACGAACAACAATCATACCATAGGCTAGCTTCTAGGGTTTAGCCTCCTTGATCTCATGGTAGATCTACTCTTGTACTGCCCATATCATCAATATTAATCAAGCAGGAGTAGGGTTTTACCTCCATCGACAGAGCCCGAACCTGGGTAAAAACATCGTGTCCCTTGTCTCCTGTTACCATCCGCCTAGAGGCACAGTTCGGGACCCCCTACCCGAGATCCGCCGGTTTTGACACCGACACTCCCACTCGGGGGCTTAGCCGCGAACCTATTTCACCTAAGTTAAAAAACTACTCCAAGTGGAGAGCAAACCTCCCACTCAGGGGCTTAGCCATGAACCTGTATCGCCTAAGTTAGAAAACTGCGACGAGAGCAATCCTCCCACTCGGGAGCTTAGCCACGAATGTGTTTCGTCTAAGTTTGAAAACTACTCCAAGTGGAGAGAAATCCTCCCACCCGAGGCTTAGCCGCGAACCTGTTTCTCCTAAGTTAAAAAACTACTCCGAGTGGAGATAAATCCTCCAACTCGGGGGCTTAGCCGCAAACCTGTTTCGTCTAAGTTTGAAAACTACTCCTTGCGGAGAGCAATCCTCCCACTCGGAGGCTTAGCCGCGTTCCCGTATTTGACTAAGTCGAAAAAACACTCCGAGTGCAGAGCAGTCCTCCCACTCGGAGGATTGGCCGCGAGTCCGTCCTTGCCTATGTTCAAAAACTACTCCAAGTGGAGAGCAATCCTCCCACTCAGGGGCTTAGCTGCGAACCAGCTTCGCCTAAGTTAAAATATCCAAACACGTTGGAGACAAGAGAACTGCATTCTGATAAAACCACCAAGTTTGGATAAATCCAGCAAGTTTCAAAACCACAAGCAAAAGTACTCGGGCGTCAGGCCCGAAAGGAGTTTAATAGTTATACAATGACTCGGCATTCCGAGGCAAATGAGTTTAAACCATCAAGTTGTTCACTCGCCAGGAGGAGGACTAGCTTGCTCGATGAAGGCATCAAAGTCAATTCTGCCCGTGATGCGAGTGGCTGCATCGATGAATGTCTCCATGAAAGATTGAAACTGAAGGCTCCTGGTGTTTGCCACCTGAAGAGCTTTCAGCTTTTCTTCCTTGGCAACGTTGAGAAAAGCTGAAAGCTCTACACGAGGAGAAAATAAATGAATTTGCGGCAACGTTGGAAAGAAGTTTTTCAGTCAGAAGAGGAAAGGTACCTTTGAGCATGATGAACATCTTCTTCGCGAGGCCACCCAAGTAAACCTCCAACTCATCCCTTTTCCCAGTGAGCGCATCCACCTTGTCAACCAAGGCCAGTTTCTCTTCCTTCAGCTATGCAGCTTCTTTCTTCACCTCATTGACAACATTCTTCAGGTTGGCATTTTCTTCCTCGAGTTTGCTGACTGAAGCCAACTTTTTCTCAGCCAGTTCAGTCGTCTCACGCACCACCTTCTGTGCCCTCGCAAGATTAATGCCCTTCTTCTCCAACGCCTGCTTGATTTTGTCTAAAGAAATAACATTCCTCAGTCCAGCTTGGATTTGACGGTTTTCACTACACACATCTGTTCGAGTGAAATTACTCAGTTCAAAGGATGGAAAAGAATAAATATCAAAGCGCACAGTCAGTGAGTTGATACCTCCCACGGTTGCTACTTCATCCTGAGCAGCCTTCAGGTTCTTCTTGGTGAGCTCCATATCAAGCTTGAATTGGATTTTCTCCCTCTCCAAGGCAGCATAGTGGGTCCCAAGTTCACAAGATTTCTGTAATAAACAAAAAGCCAATTCAGTCGACGCTAACCAAGATCCTTTACTTCCAAGTAAATAAGAACAAGTTTGGATTGCTTTCCCAAAAGAGTTCTAAGACCACCGCCGAATCAAACATTCGATGGCGCTCTCGAGGACTACACCCAGTGGGTGCACTCAGGGCGCCCACACTGGTTCAATTTCCCACTTGGTATGACTTGCCTGGCCTGAGTGGAAGAAGCAAAAAAAGACTCATCTTCATCATTTGCTCTTAGACTACCACCTACCGCCCGCAGTCGACAGTAGTCTCGGGGACTACACCAAGTGGGTGCACTTAGTGTGCCCCCACTGGATCAGTTACCCACTTGGTACAGCCTGACCGCCCGAGTGAACAGCTACAAACAAACATATTCTTAAGACCCCCACCCAATCAAACATTCGACGGCGGTCTTAGGGACTACACCGAGTGGGTGCACTCAGCGTGCCCCCACTGGTTCGATTTCCCACTCGACGCGACCTGTCCGACTCAAGTGGAAAAACTACACGGGAAAAGAAAACTCCCATTGGGTGTACAGATACAAGGCTCAGGGCCATGATAGATGCACAATAAATGTTCCAAAACGCTCATCCACGGACATCTTACGAACAATGAAGCAGCAGTTTTCAGATAGCATATCCTAACAGAGCAAAGGTCAAGATGAAAGGCCAGTCTAAAATCAACTTACGGTCCCACATACTCGGACATTGGTATGGAGGGCAGAGCTGGCATCGTAACCGGCCTTGCTGGTCTCCTGCACCACATTCAGTAGGTCCATCATTGATGTCTACTATGCAACTTTATTCTTGTAGACTCATGTTGGGCCTCCAAGCGCAGAGTTTTGTAGGACAGTAGCAATTTTCCCGGAAGTGGATGACCTAAGGTTTATCAATCTGTGGGAGGTGTAGGATGAAGATGATCTCTCTCGAACAACCCTGCAACCAAATACAAGAAATCTCTTGTGTCCCCAACACACCCAATACAATGGCAAATTGTATAGGTGCACTAGTTCGGCGAAGAGATGGTGATAAAAGTGTAATATTGATGGTAGAAATATATTTTTATAATATAAATAAATAAAAATAGAAAGGTAGAAAATAGTAAACAGGCACAAAAACGGTATTACAATGCTTGAAAATGAGGCCTAGGGTCCGTACATTCGCTAGTGCAATCTCACAACAGTGCTAATATAATTGGATCATGTAAGCATGCCTCAAAGTGTGATGAAGAATCACTCCAAAGTTCCTATCTAGTGCAGAACATACGAAGAAGTCGTTTGTAGGATACGAAACCACCTCGAAGCTATTCTTTATGATCGATCTATCCAAGAGTTTGTACTAAAATAACACTGAATAATTTCAGATTCATAATACTCTATACAACACAAAGAACCTCAAAGAGTTCCCAGAGATTTCTACCAGAGAAACAAAAGACAAGAACGTGCATCAACCCCTATGGATAGATTACCCCAACGTCACCGCGGGAATCTGTGAGTTGAATGCCAAAATACATATCAAGTGAATCAATATGTTACCCCATTGTCACCACAAGTATTCATATGCAAGGCCTATGTAACGTGCTCTCAAATCCATAAAAGTATTCAATCCGATAACAAGGAAATTTCAAAGGGAAAAAATCAATTCATCACAACAAGATAGAGAAGGGAAAACACCATATGAGCCAACTACATTAACAAAGCCGCGATACATCAAGATCGTGCCATCTCAAGAACACGAGAGAGAGACAGATTAGACACATAGCTATTGGTACAAACCCTTAGCCCCGAGGGTGGACTACTCCCTCCTCATCATGGTGGCCGCCGGGATGATGAAGATGGCCACCGGTGATGATCTCCCCCTCCGGCAGGGTGCCGGAACGGGGTCTAGATTGGTTTTCATGGATATAGAGGCTTGCGGCGGCGAAACATCTGATCTAGGGTTACATCGAAGGGTCTTGGAATATTTGAGAATTTATAGGGCGAACAGGGGGTACGGGAGGCCACCGAGGTGAGCACAACCCACCAGGGCGCGCCTGGGGGCCCAGGCGCGCCCTGGTGGGTTGTGCCCCCTCGAGGCACCCCCAGGTGCAGCTCTAGCCCATTGGGTGTCTTCTGGTCCATAAACAATCCACAAAAAATTCCATGGTTTTTGGACTCCGTTTGATATTGATTTCCTCCGATGTAAAAAACAAGCAAAAAAACAGCAACTAGCACTGGGCACTGGGTCAATAGGTTAGTCCCAAAAAATTATATAAAGTTGCTATAAAATGATTGTAAAACATCCAAGAATGATAATATAACAATATGAATACTTCATAAATTATAGATACGCTGGAGACGTATTAGCATCCCAAGCTTAATTCCTACTCGTCCTCGAGTAGGTAAATGATAAAAGAAATAATTTATGAAGTGTGAATGCTAGAAAAGTGCACAAGTTTGATCAATGACAATTTCAATCACTTTTCGTAGCATCATAACTGCAATTCTTTCTTATAATACTCATCATGACGAAGTAGCAACCAATTCACATATTAAGGTTCAAACAATGGATTCTCTTGAAAGTCAACAACCTATATTTTTAGTCACCAAACTATTGCAATTCAACTTATTCAACAGAGTCTAAGTAAGAGCTCACTACTACGGAAAATCCTAGCAGCAGCGCGGGTTCTAGGTATAGCAGTAGCATGGGGACCCACGCTACTGATAAGGCGCTACAACTAACCTGTAGTAGCAGCGCATGTACGCCCGTGCTACTGCTATACAAGTGTAGCAGCAGCGTGCTGTACGGAAGCTCGCTACTGCTAGTAGCTCTAGCGCGCTTTGCTGGGCCGCGCTACTGCTACTGGCACGCTGCTGCTAACTTTGCTCCACTCGCTACTGCTAATTTTAGTAGTTTTTGATTTTTTGTGCATATTTGTTTGTATTTGAACAGGCTTTATACAACAATTTTTAGCACATACAAATGCCATCATCATACACATACAAATGGCTACGAGACCACAAATGTAATCGTAGCATATACATACAAATAGTCTCATCATAATCATCATCCAACACAAAGTGGTATCTCGTCATCATCTCGAAAAAAGTGATACATGCAAGTCTCGAATACTTGCAACTACAACGTCATCCATCTAAACAATGATATATGCGAGAAGTGCTATCACTATGAGTGATAGTGGAACTATGCAGTACGTGAGGCGACGGTCATGAGTCCTCTCTCGCGCTAGCCTAAACCTCAAGTAACTAGCTTGTGCTTCTTGGCTGCTTTTGCAGACTTTATGGCTGGCGCCCGAGACCCCTTGCACTTGCGCCTGACACTCATGCCACTCGTCATACACTCCCAGAACCTTCCCTTCGTACACGACATAGCACTTCGCCATCAAGAATCTCGGTACCTGTTAGAGATGCATCTTCATCAAGAGACTGCACGATCATATGCAACAAAATATACTAGAGCAACACGATAAAGAAAGGATTAGCAACTAGATGCAACATATAGTACGCAAACTAATTAACTAGAGGTACGCATGTCATCGTACCCAAACTAACAAAGTAGCGTTACACAAGTTCGGCTGGGACCGTGGACATCGATGTCGGCGTCAGTACCATCATCGAGGCCGACCTGCAAACCTTGATTGTGCTTAACAGATAAAAAGTCGAGGTACTCTTGTTCACCATCATAATCCATCTCGTCTGCATCTTGGTCAGAAGGCCCAGTTTCTTCGTTGTTCGACATGTTCCCTATGATTAAGTCTCCTCGGTTAATTCTAAAACTATGAAAAAAATGAGAAATGACATAAAAAAGATCTACGTTTTCTAGAGTGTCATTTCCGAGCAACTCCCGGCACTCGATATGCCTACTATCTAGCTCAAATCATTCCAAAATTCACAAAACATTTCGGCATGACCTTTGCTAAAAAATGGACATATTGAGCGCCTGAAATGAATCAACATTCCGGCGTAACATAGGCCACTCGGATCATTTACCCTGCACATAATCATCATGTCCAAATGACATGTCCCAATTCCAAATATGACATGTCCAAAACATCACACGACCACATATCACATGTCCACTTCAAATTTGCATATAAAAGGAAGAAAAATATAGAACTTGAAGAAAAAACCTAGCTAAATTCATAACTAAATATATAACATAATTAACCATATGCCCTAACTAAAACCTAAGTAAATTAACCAAAGAACCCTAGCTACCGGAGAGAGGAGGAGCGGTGGGGGGCTTACAGAGGGTGTAGGCCCGACGACGGCCGAGGTTGGGAGGGGTCGGGGTCGGAGTCGGGATTGAGCGCCGGGGCCGGAGCCAGGGTCGGGGTCGGGGCCGGGGCCATGGGCGAGTGCCAGGGCCGCAGCCGGGGCCGGGGCCGGGGCTGGAGCCGGGGTCAGGGTCGAGGTCGGGGTCGGGGCCGGGGCCGTGGGCAAGCACCGGGGTCGGGTTCGAGTGCAAGGGCACGGCGAGGGAAGGGCTCCGGCGGCGCGACGGGGGAAGAGAGAGTGGGGGGATATGGGGGAAAAGAGGCGGGATGAAGAGAGGAGTGGGGATTTTGGGGGTTAAGTGGGCATAGCAGTAGCGTGTTTAATCAAAATGTGCTATAGCTACTCCATGTAGCTATAGCTATTTTATGAGGAAACCGCTACTGCTATCTTGACTAGCTGTAGCTCTTTTCTTAGAAAAGCGATGCTGCTATAACAAGTATCTATATGGCTGTTTTACTGTTTGTTTCCTTCTATTTTCTTTTCATCCCGCTGAACTTTTTCTTGTCCGTGTCTAGATATCTGCTTATCTTGCCACAGTAACCGCAATAAACTTTGGCTCCGGTAAGGCAATTAAAGAATCGAACCATCTCAGCCTGACTTAAGGTGAAGCAAGAAGGGGGGAATAATCCTCTTCCTTTACTTTCTTGCCCTTCTTCTTCCACGCCTCCGTCTCCATCTCTATCTTGGCTGACTTTTTACGTGGCGACATGTGCAGATCTTCCCTGATATTCAAATCTTGCAAGTCTTTTCTTGCCTTCCGCCCATCCTTGGTCTTATCCGGCATGTTCATCAGTGTCGCGAGCAGGCTCTCGAGGACATTCTTACAGATATGCATTTGATCAAGGCAATGAGGTGTATCGAGTTTGTGCTAGTACTCCATGTCCCAGAACACATACCTCATCTTCCATACCTTCAGCAACGGCTCCGGCGCCTTTTTCATCATCTTTCCCGGCGCGGGACACTGCTTCCAGTTTTTCAACATCTAATCGATTACGGCGCCGCTCAGCTTACGTGAAGGTCATCGATGCTCAGCGTGACTATTGAATAGATCTCCACGGTTTCTCCACGGGTCGTCCGGTTCGAGCCATCTTCGAGGGCCCATGTACATGATTTTCCCAGACCCACCATCTTTCCTTGACGTTAGCCGCTGAGACATCGTATCATCCATGCACCGCGTGCATCCGCAATATCCATAGCACACCTGGCCTGCGACATATCTGTAACCGAGATAGTCGTGCACCGTCATGATCAGCGTGGCTCTCATGTAGAAATACACGCCTTTGCTGGCGTCCCATGTCTTGGCCGGTGTTTTCCATAACGTGTCTAACTCCTCTTGAAGTAGCCCCAGATACAGATTAATATTATTTCCTAGTTGTTTCGACCCTTGAATCAGCATGCTTATGTGAATGTACTTCGACTTCATGCACAACCAGGGGGAGGTTGTACATCCATACAAACACGGGCCATGTGCTATGGTTAGTGTTCTGGTTGCCAAACGGATTCATGCCATCGGTACACGCGCCGAGCATGATGTTCCTTGCATCACATTTGAAATACCGATAGAAGCCGTTCAACGCTCTCCACTGGCTTCCATCCTTGACGTGTCTTAGCTTCGGATCATCTCCTGCGTCGGGCTTCTTCCTCTTCGCGTGCCAGCGCATTAGCTTTGCTTCCTTGGGATCTACAAAATACCGCCAGAGACGGGGAGTGATCGGTAAGTACCATACAACTTTCTGGGGACATTTATTCCCGGCCTTCTTGTATCGAGAAGCATTGTACACCAGACGACTTGTTTTATCCGCGTGCTCCTTCCGATAAATTTTGCAATCGTTGATGCATGCATGGTATCTAACTTGCGGCAGATCAAGCGGGCACACGATCTTCTTGGCCTCATCCACACTAGTAGGACATAGATTCCCCGCAGGAAAAACATCCTTTAGGTACTTGAGAGGCTCATCGAGGCTAGTGTCGTTCCACTACAAAAAAAAGACACATCCGTGACATTTTGGGCCGAACGAAATTTTTTTCTGTCATACATATGACACTTCTATGACGATAATTGTGACAAAACCAGGTATCATCATAGATGTGGTGGGCTCCTACTTCTATGACAAAAATTCATGACAGAAAATAGGCTTTTCGTCCTGGGCGGGCCGGAGACGCAGCTAGATGACATTCTTTGGGCCATCCATGACGGAAAAAACCGTGGTAGAAGCGAGGGGGAGGAAAATTTCAGGGAGTTCCCGGTTACGGTGGGAGGTCGGGGGCCGAGCGATGCGCGTTTCTCTCGTACACGTACGCGCGTGTGTGCGAGGCGTTGGCTCTAACTGAACCCGAGCGAGGCATTGGGCTCTAACTGAACCCGAGCGATTGCACTGCAGGCTACGCATTACTGAACCCGAGCGATCGATCGATGGCAGTTAACTGAACCCGATCGAGCGATTCCTTCACTACTGCTGCTAACTGAAGCCGATCGATGTTGCCTCTGGATGAACAATGAGCGTTGCGGGGGGGGGGGGGTTGGGATGAACAGTTCCCGGTGGGGGTGGATGAACAGGACCCCGTGGTGTTGCCTCTGGATGAACAAGACCCCGATCGATCGAGCCGGTTGGGGCTGGATGAACAGGACCCCATGGAGGGCTGGATGAACAGGACCACCCCATGGAGGGCAGGATGAATAGTAGACGGTGGAGTGTTGCCCGTGGAGGGGCGGTTGAACAGGACCCCGTGGTGTGGAGGGCTGGATGAACAGTAGACGGTGGAGGGGTGGTTGAACAGTAGCCGGTGGAGTAGCGCGCGGTGGAGGCTGGATGAACAGGAGCCCGTAGAGGCTGGAGGAGGTCGACAGTGGATGAGCAGTAGCTCGTGGAGGCTGGAGGGGGTCGACGGTGCAGATGAACAGTATCCCGTGGAGTCCCGTTTTGCGGTACACCACACCCCTCCCGATGAACAGGACCCCGTTTCGACCGTAGCGCTCCAACACAAGTCCGTTTCCTCCGTTTTGCGGTACGCCACACCCCTCCCAATCAATAGGACCCCCATTTCGACCGTAGGAGGTCCGTTTCCTCCGTTTTGCGGTACGCCACACCCCTCCCGATCAACAGGACCGTCGTTTCGACCGTAGGAGGTCTGTTTCCTCCGTTTTGCGGTACGCCACACCCCTCCCGATCAACAGGACCCCCGTTTCGAACGTAGGAGTTCTGTTTCCTCCGTTGTGCGGTATGCCAGGCCTCGTTTCCATCGCCTCTTCCGTCCAAGCCCTCCCGATGAACACGACCACGCATTCCATTCCGACCCATGAACACGACGACGACGCTGTTTCTCCGTTCCGACCCAGCCATGTACACGAGCCCTGGCCGTATGTATGCGCGAGTAGGCGTTCGAGACCCCGCCCATATGTACACATACGTGGCCGTATTTTCTTTCTTGCACCCTGGCCGCTGTACTTATGTGTACATGCTATGTGCGCTCCTCTACTATGACATGTGCGCAACTCTACTACACCGCGTGCACGCCTCTACATTGACCAGTATGTACGTACATGTTCGCGACCAGAATGACAACGCTACGTACGCTTCGACCAGGTGGGTCCCGACTGTCAGGCACTTCCTTGCCTGTGAAGATGTAGCTGGTGGGTCCCAGCAGTCAGGGGGGCGAATCGTTTTGTTTTTTTTTCTCGGACGCATTTCCTTGCGTGCGAAGGTGTAGCTGGTGGGTCCCAGCAGTCAAGGGGCGAATCGTTTTTTTTCGGACGCACTTCCTTGCGTGCGAAGATGTAGCTCGTGGGTCCCAGCAGTCAGGGGGTGAATCATTTTTTTCGCGAAATACGGTGGCCCGTCCGGTGGGTCCCCGCTATCAGGTGGAGGAATAATTATTTTGCACATAATAAGGAGGCACTTCCTTGCTGCGGCCATGGACCCAGCTGTCAGCCTCTCCACGGACAGTCCACTTCCGATGGAAGCCGTTCCTTGACCACGTTGACCACGCCGCGCCGAGAGCACCAGGGCGATGGACGACGGCGAGGCCTAGGAAGGGGACGATGCGGAGCCAGGGAAGACGCGGCAGTGGATGCCCACGCGTAGAGGAGTACGAGGGTTCACTAGTTCGTAGCGGTGTGAGGCTGCCGTCACCGCAGAATAATAGGGGGTGTGGGTGAGTAGAGGGATGGCCTTGCCAGCGGTGGGAGTAGTAGGGGGCGGTGAGGCCTCCGCCGCATCGCAGCCGGCCACGGGAGGCAGGAGCACGAGGCACGACCGGCGCTGGTTTGGGCTGGTGGAGCAAGAAGACAAGAGGTTGAAAAAGCACTACGGCCGTTGGATGGACATCGTACGGTCACTGGAGCTAGAAATCGTGCATATTGACTAAGTTGACAAAGCCCTCCATCCCTGTCAACTTAGTAGGCCCACAAGTCAGCCTCCCACCAAGGTGGGTCCCAGCTAGCAGGGGGTATTCAATTTTTTGTGCGTAATAAGGAGGCACTTCCGGTGGGTCTGAGCTGACAGCAGGGGGAACGTTTTTTTCGCGAAATGCGGTGGCCCGTCGGGTGGGTCCCAGCAGTCAGGGGCAAACATTTTTTTCGTGATATATTGGTGGGCGTCCGGTGGGTCCCTACTGTTAGGTGGAGGAATAATTATTTTCCACGTAATAAGGAGGCACTTCCTTGCGGCTGCCGTGGACCCAGCTGTCAGCCTCTCCACGTACAGTATTCGTCCGATGGAATTCGGTCGTTGACCACATTGACCACGGCACGCCGATAGCACCGCGGCAGTGGACGACGGCGAGGCCTAGGAAGGGGACGACGCGGAGCCGGGGAAGACGCGGCAGTGCATTCCCACGCGGAGAGAGTATGAGGTTTCACTGGTTCGGCTACGCTGCCGTCGCCGTAGAATAACAGGGGGTGTGGGTGAGTGGAGTGGAGGGATAGCCTCGCCAGCGGTGGGAGTAGAATGTTGGCGGTGAGGCCTCCGCGGCAGCACAGCCGGCCACGGGAGGCAGGATCAGGCGGCACGACCGGCGCTGGTTTGGGAGGTTGGAGCAAGAAGACCAGAGGTTGAAGAAGCACTACGGCCTTTGGATGGGCATCGTAGGGTCAGTCGAGCTAGAATCGTGCATATTGACTAAGTTGACAAAGCCCTTCGTCCCTATCAACTTAGTAGGCCCACTATACTGGGTCCCAGCTAGCAGGGGGAGTATTCATTTTTTTCTGCGTAATAAGGAGGCACTTCCTTGCGTGCGAAGATATAGCTGGTGGGTCCGAGCTGTCAGTGGCGGTAACGTTTTTTTCGCGAAATACAGAGGCTGTTTCGGTGGGTCCCAGATGTCAGGTGGAGGAAATCACTATTTTGCGCGTAATAAGGAGGCATTTCCTTGCGTGCGGCCGTGGACCCAGCTATCAGCCTCTCCACGTACAGTCCACTTCAGATGCATGTCGGTCGTTGACCACGCTAACCACACCACTCCGAGAGCACCAGGGCTGTGGACGACGGCGAGGCCTAGGAAGGGAACGACACGGAGGCAGGGAAGACTCGGCCGTTGTTTTTGTTTCCCACGCAGAGGGGAGTACGACTGTGGCCACGGTCGTTGAACCCATATTGTGGCCACGGTTAAAAAATTATACTAAATTTTGCATATGTCGGTGCGGTCTGAACTATTTTTAATCCCGAAATTTCGAGTCACATTCAGACTGGTTTTGAAAATAAATGTATATCAATATAAAATCCAATAATTTGTCCATGCATAAAAATCGATGCAATTTAAAATCTCGAAATGAAAAAAAGATATTTGAAAATAATTGCCGGTTTGATGTGTTTTAAAAATGTACAGCCCATTTCTCATTACTGATAGGCCACTCTCCTCGTCTTGAAAGACTTGCAGCACAACAGGCCTGATAAAGCGACTTACTTGACAAATCCCAAAAAAACTGGGCTAGCCATTTTCAGAAAGAAAAAACAACTACTGGACTGGTCTGTGGTAAACATAAAAGAAAAGGCTGTCTAGACAGGCCAGAGTGTCCCGCACAGCCCAGTTGACACCCTGCTTCCGTCTCAAAAACAAATTAGATAAATGCCACTCCAATTATGTCGATTCATAAAAATTCCACTGCAATTTCCAAACTTTGAAAAATGCCACTGCAATTTTTGCAAACTTTGAAAAACGCCACTGCAGTTTGCAAACTTTGAAAAACGCCACTACAGACTTCGAAAAATGCCACTAAAAATGGCATGAAATGTCATTTTTCAAAGTTTGGAAATTGCAATGGCATTTCTCGGATACACCAGATTTGGAGTGGCATTTATCAAATTAACCCAAAACAAAAATAACTGGGCGAGCTGCTGGGTCCCTGGTGTGAGCCGCTCGTTGTGCAATTCTCTCATTTATTGACTATGTTGACAATAGCATGGGACCCAGATGTCAGAAATCCACTAGGAGGAGCCATTTTTTTATTGGCTTGAAATAAGGAGGCACTTGCTTGCGTACTGCCATGACCTTGGCGGGTCCCTGCTGTCATCCTCTCCACGTACAATCATCTCCTGATTGTGTACGCGTCAACTTGCTAGGCCCACAAGTCAGCCTCTAAACCATGGAGGAAAAATACAACCCATTTAAAAAATAACAACCCATTCCCTACGTTCAAACGAAAAGTTCAACATTCAGAGAAAAGTAACAGGTCTGATCCACATATAGAGTACTGAACTTCCACGTTGACAACCATCATAGCCAAGTGAACTATCTACTCCCACTAACACTCTAGTAGCGTACAAGTACTAACTTACTCTTAGCTACTAGACGATGCCGGCCGCCATCTACTGTCCATGCTAAACGCCGGCACAGGCGTCCTCCTCCTCGCCTCGGACTTGCCAGAGGTGCGATAGGGCACGTTGCTCGCGCGCGTTAGCCCTTTCCATGCCGGCGTGGTCCACCGAAGCTTCGGCTTCCAAGCGGGAAACCCATTTGACGAGATGGTAGTAAAAATCGGCGTCGCGAACGCGTGCGTGCCTGACAGCCTCCAGGGCTATTTGCCGGGCGCCGGCCTCCACGTAGTCGGCCCAGTTGCGGGCGCTCTGCTCGTGACTCAGAGCGTCGGTGCGCTGCTGCTCCATGTCCCACTGGCGGTGCAAATCGGCGATACGCTGCTCCTCCGCCATGCGGTCGCGCTCCAACAACTCCTGCTCCTTCGCCATGTGGTCGCGCTCCAACAACTCCTCGATCTCCGCATTGCTATCTAAAGACAGATAGAATGCCTCCTCCCTCCGTCTGCCTTCCGGTGAAAACCCGAACACTAGTTCCGGTGGTGACCGCCTCCGGCGTCGCCTACCGCGGACGGGCGGGGGCATGGCGGACGTGGCGAGCGACGTCGGGCTGGTGGGGGCTTATGAGGATATGGTGAGTTGGGTCACGGTGGCACCTGAGAAGGCCTGGAAATAGTACTTATAGGCGGAAGGTAGCGCGACGGTCATCGGAATTCAATGCATAATGGCTTAGCCCGCCAGCTTGCCATGGAAAACTAGAGAAACTGAAATTATGACTGTGCCGTCCCGTCCCGTCTGGGTCACACGCCGGCATGGCGGTCAAACGAGTGCACTCGAATCATGTTCCTCCTTGTCAATAATGATTCCACAGATTTAAATCGTATCTTTCTTCGCATTAGTTAGCTGCCTTAATTACGGCCGGCTCCATGCAGGCACTCAGAATCGCTCGCAGGCAGTACGCGAAGCAGCATGCAGCCACTTAAATCGCTGGAATTAATTAGGCTTAAACTTCTACGTACCGTTAATTATTGCCATGCCTTGGTCTTGCTGCTTTGCTCACGGGACTAATAAACCCGGACGGAGGGAGTACATTGGTTGGTGAGAGGTTTGAATTAAGCCCTACAAACTGGAAAGGAGGTACTAGTACCTGCGTGATCCGCTATTTATTCGTGTAGGACCGAGTAGGTCGTTTCATGAATTGAGCCCTGCAAACTGGAAAGGACGTAGTACGTGCGAGATCCGCTATTTATCCATGTAGGATCAATAGTGTAGCTTGTCAGTTTCTTCAGAGGTAGGCATTTTTATCCGTGTAGGATCGATAGTGTAGCTTGTCAGTTTCTTCAGAGGTAGGCATTTTTATTCAAAAAACTGCCACTCCGCATCTTGTGTCGCAAATAAAACTGCCAGGAGCGCATCTGTAGGCTAGCTAGTGATCGATCAGTAACTTGTAAACACTGAGCGAACAGAAATAAGTAACTGTTAATGCATCTCAATGATTCACAGATCATATACAAATATGTAGATCCAAAAGCAAAGATCAGCCACTTCGGATCTTGCGTCGCAACTAAAACTAACTAGTACGATTCCCATACATAAGATCAACATGTTAATGCATCTCAATGACTCACAGATCATATACAAATATGTAGCTCCAAAAGCAAAGATCTAGAAAAAACATCTGTTCTTCCTACTAACATGGATGCTTCTCTTAGCCAACATTCAGTACAGACTGAAATACAAACTTGTTTGTGAAGTCTACAATTCCTCTTGCAAACGTAAGTGGTTTCACCAATAGCTGGAACCATGAGAATGAACCACACATGATGGAGGAACATCCACTGCAATATGATTTGGTCTTCTCTCGATCACACGGCGAGACTATTTTCAGAGTACAAACTTTAACTTAGGCAAAATGATTCCCATTGTATAATTAGACCAAAGCAATGAAGCACCTAGTGTTGGCCAATAAATAGTACAGTACTACTTTTCTGCAGTCCATGAAGTGAATATCCAATCTTTCTGTGTCTATTTTCAAATGGCACTGCATGCGGTGACTATACTATTCTCTTGTGCAGTTCAACCAAAATTGCGGGCACTTTGTTGGTTTGCCAAATAGCAATGGGCAGACATCTCTGTCTGCACAAATATCAAGCATCTAGTAAACATATACCACACCATGTATTTTCGGTTTAAACATGTCTCTTCTGCTTAGCATCGGTCATGTTCTGCACTAGACAATATGATACAGTTATGTTTTGCCCTGGACAATTTCATACTGAATAGATTTGCTGGTTCAGAGAAGAAATATAGCTCCTATTCTTCATCAGACCAAGGATATCCATGTCCGCAGTGATGGAAGAGGTGAGATCGATACAACCGAAATTGAGCATCCAATCATTGAATCCTGTCCTGCACCTCCAATGTAGGTCCACCCTACCAATAAATTCACATACAAACCACTATTATTACTATCTAATGATAGTACAAAAAGAGTAGCAAGATAGTAGCAAACCATGTACCTTTGTAATGAACAGCTCATAGTGCCACCAATTGGATATAAAGGTCGGGAAAAAAACATGCTCCTAATGTTGAACCAGTTGGACTTTTTGTGCAGTTCCACTAAAATCGAGCATCCCTGTTTGCATAGATATTGAAAGTGTGATTAGTCTAAAAGTGGCACTAGTTTAAGCATAGACTCACAAATATAAGCATTCCAATTTCTTAATGGGAAAAGGTAGCAAGACTGTTTCTAACCACCTGTTTGAAGGAATAAATAAAGCAACATCGCTGATGTGAGGAAGGCATACATAGTTTTTTCTGGAAAAGTGATCCATTCCTGACCTTTCCTCTTCTTTTAAGCAAACTTTGTGCAGTTCTACTAAAAAAATGCCATCACCACCTTGACAATTCAGTAAAACTGTACAAAAGGAAATGACTTAACATTACATCATGATGTCAGGTATGTAGTTTACAGGCATTAGAGACAAACATACAGACCTCCTCAAGAGAACAACCGGAGGAGGAGGTGCCCACTCTTGATGTTTCCTCTTGTCTTCATAATTGTCTGTGCAGTTTAACCAAAATAAAATGACATCAACGCCTTGGCATTTTGGTGACACTGCACAAAAAAATTAACTTACCTCATGAAAGTGAGGTATGTAATCTATAAGCATTAACAGTGCAAAAATCTGACGGGAGTAACAAGTTTCATCGTTGGTATACCGGCTGTGCAACAGCATTAGAATGCCTTAGGTGAAAAATCTTTAATACATCCACAATCAACAGCTAACCCTGAAATAATCCAGTGACATTAAATGGCATTGCTTAAATTTATGGGTGGCATTAGACTGAGAGCGGCATTAGTTAAATGTGGCATCACTTTAGCAGTAGCATTGCTTGACTTGACTGCTGGTGTTATACTAACAGCAAAAAAAGTGGCAGTAAGAGCATGGGAGGCCCATTCGGACAGTGGGCGCACCAGTACGATGTACCTCCACGGACGCAGAGTGGTGAGGGAGGTATGGTTGCCTAGAGCAACAAATATCCAGGCAGCATATGTGGATTACGGTCCCATTTTTTTCTCTTTAGCCACCTTTTTCCTATGCAAAGACAACAAACCGATCGACCTGGTCATTCTCTATTGCGTTGTCATGCCTTTCTACCCTTCTTCAACCAAGAGACACGAGACTCGTTCCTTAGCTACTGATTTTCCCCTTTTCAACCTAGATGCGGGTTTGATGCCTACTCTCTTCGACAGTACAGTCTCCCTTCCTTTCCTTATTCAACCCAGACATGGATTAGTCTGCATGAAGTAGGGTTTCCTTTAATAGTGCAAATTATGGTTTTCGTCTGCATGGCCAGCAGAGTAGAGGATAGAAAATTGGGAAGATGGTGAAGTGGAAAAAGATCCACATGCAAGGACGTAGCAGATGGGGCAATAGAACAAGGTTATGGCTCGAAAAGAGGTAGCATACCTGAGGTTTGGCGGGAAGTGGCTTCGCTCGTGGTCGTCGTCCTCCGCACACACTACGGCAATGAGCTTGGGGACGGAGGCCATCCCACGCAGGCGCTAGGTCTGAGAGGACGGCCTTGTTGTCAGTGCGTGACCTCGCTCGCCGATGACGAGTGCGTCAACGCTGCACGTCCTTCTCTTCCCTGGCGGATCTATGACCACCGGTGAGGAGGGAGAGAGGGGCCGTCTTTTTTAGATCTGGTGAGAGGGTGGTAGTGTGAGAAGCAAGTGGGCAGCCCTTAGCAAGAAAGCGCTGAAGCTCCATCCTATATATCTTTTTTATACTACTAGTACAGGAGGTGGGGTAGTGGTAGAGTAGTTTATATTTTCTCGGCATACAGTACCAGTTAGTCGTGCTTCAAAACTGATCGGCACGCCATTAAAAAAATAAAGGTCGATAACTAATGCGGCACCTCGGGCCAACGCGGCCAGATCGCATTTTGCACGAGAAATTACACACCATGTTTCGTTGACATGTGGTCCCGTTCCATCATATCAGTGAGACGACGGAGAGTAGTAGGAGTATTTCCGAACGGACGTGTAGGCCGGGGCGCCTCTTCGTGAACCGTGGCAAACTCGGAATCGTCCATCGACTCTTCGCCTTTCCCTCTCGATTTGGAACTGTTGTTGCATGCTCTTCCTCTCCCTCCTCCATTTTCCTTCAGCCCTTCACCCTTTAGTCTACCATTGTTCGATCGTCTTCTCCATGGAGGGAACAGGCCGGAAACGACCCCGTTATTCTTGCCCCGATCTGAAAGATGACGTGGTGGAGGAACTCATTGATCGGTGCGACGTCATCACCTCGGCTAGCATGGAAGGTTCGTTCAATCCCATTCTCGACTCAACTAATAACATCATTGCGTGGAACCCAAGGCTCAAGGAGCAGTTTGATCTCCCCTATCTTCTTCGCCATGACCCTGCTCGCTGGCGAGCGGACGACGGAGACCTCGCCTTGTGCAAGTTGATGCCGCTTGATAATGATACGTGTGATGTCAAAATGCCATTGCTTAAGGGTAAGTCCTGGCTGGCGCAAATGGAGGTTGGGTTGTTTATATTGGGTACAATTGCGAGTGGGAACTTGTGAATGTGTACACTCGTCAGTGGATTCCACTTCCAAAAATCTCCGAGTGCCCTGAGGTTGAGCACACAGATGATCTACGTACGTTCAAATACGATCATGGTGACTGTCGTATACGGAAGATAGCAATTTGTCGAGTTCCCAATCGCTCTTGGAATTACAAAAACTATGATGTTGTTGCTATCTTCGACAAGTTTGTTGCCGTCCTTGATGGTTTCACTCGATGGATATTGCTGAAAAATTAGTTTCTGTACACGGATGAGTACTGTGATGCAATTCAATACGAGGGCCTTGTGTTTTCTGCCACCACTCGTGGCACTATTTTTTCATGGCATCCTTGTTGTTTCGGTACGTTTGTCTTCCACCATAATTATAATTGTTTCATCCACATGCATGCGGGTTAGCAAGTTTCCCTTTACCAATTAACCTTCTTCTTGTGTTTCCAAGGTCCTGTGAACATCCCACCACCTATACTTGAAGATTTTTATAACCAAGGGGGAGATGACGATGGTGATGATCACGAGCATGAGGACGAGCAGCGCCGATATACTCTGTGGCGCCTGGCAACTAATTCCGATGGATCACCTCTTCTTGTGTGTACACAGCCCACTGATGATGTTACTGCTAAGGAAGCAGGTGTAGTCTCCCATGGTCACACTCTCCGGACCTATTCCAACACCTGTTGCATGGTATTCGGGATGGATACTAGTGTGCTAGCGGCAACTCCTTCTCCCTGGCATAGAATTGATAGTCTTGGAGAAAACTCGCTCTTCCTTGGACAAAACTATCCGATGATGGTGAAAGGCGATCCAACCGCTCCTGACACATTTATGAGAAGCAACTGTGTCTATACCTCGGACATTTGCGTGGTTCCCTACCCTGGTACTGATATAGTAGGCCGCTTCAGCCTGGATGATCAGTCCTGCGTTGGTCTCTAGATCGACAATGCATGGACCGTCCCAGAGAATCACTTGTGGTTCAAAGCAAGTGTTTCCAACGCAGAAGAATGGTTGAGTTGAAGTTCATTTCATTGCTTGTTATTTGTTGTGTGGTGAAAACTTTAGTATTTATAATGTATCCTCGTTGTCGATGTGGGTTGATGACCTGTTGTTCTATGTAATAAAATGATATGCCTGTGATAAACTTACTAAATTTATGAATGGCTTTCGAGTCGCTTCTCTGAGTTAGTGGTGCGACGAGGCAAAAAAATATTTTCCGAATACATAATTGTACGTGCATTGCAACAGGTTATCAGATGAGGCCAATCAACAATAGTAGTACACTATTTGTACTAGCTTCACATGCTTCGCTCGTCGGGCGGGTGTTTTTACTGTAGCCATATGTTAATGTGTTCGTTGTACGTAACCAGCACCTCGAATCCTCGATATACTAGTAGTATAGTATATAGTAGGAGTAAGTAGTAGGAGTAGTAGGGTGGCATGGGCCAGAACAAGCATTCACATCCAGGAGTACGGCCCACGCCACCACCACGACATCCATCTGACACCATATTATTTCTTGGAGTCCGTGCGAGAGCAATCTCTTCAACCTCGTCGTTTCTCTAACTTCAGCCATCGCGCGGCGGGCGAGGTGGGGGTTTGCCGATAGTCAGTTTCCTTAACTGTGGTCCCACTTGTAAGGCCAACTCCAACGCATGACCCCAAACAGACCTCCATTTTGCACGAACTCCAACGATAATTTTGACTATAAAAGCAAGACCAAAGAAAACAAGAACCACAAGAATACATTTTACTACTCCTATAAGTTGGATTAGTGCCTTCTCGATGCATTCATTGTTGATCTGTGGAGGCTCGATCTAGCGTGCTTCTTTCTTCTTCGAGTGTAAAGAAGTAGACGTTGCTTCCTCGCATCTAGTCTCATGTCTAGCATCTATTCTATACTAGCTAAAAGTGATAGAACATCTACTAAATTGCGCTCTATCAATATATGGATGTACTCTTCTTCCCAATACAAAAACTTGCATCCATTCTACTCCCTCCATTGCACAATACTACATGCCTTCTATTTGTCAAAATATATATGTATCTAGACATGTCTTAGTATATAGGTACATCCATTCTACTCCCTCCGTTGCACAATACATGCCTTCTATTTGTCAAAATATATATGTATTTAGACATGTCTTAGTATATAGGTACATCCATTTTTGGACAAATGGAAGTCAAGTATTTTGGAACGGAGGGAGTACACAATAAATTTTTTAAGTTAGCACAACTAGTCTAATCCGAGAGCAGAACCAAAGATTTGGTCAGGTTCTTCCTCCTTTTGCCCACACGTGGGACATCCAACATCCAGGTCGTGTCATGAAAGAAAATAGAGTGGTAGTTGAAGCCACGAGATGTGCATGTTGGGTTAAACTGTAAATAGAATCTTACTACTCTTGAGTAACTCCAAAAGCGGCCACCGAAGATCTTTATTGGATTTGTTTTTCATCACCAGCACATCGAGGTGAAAGATGTGCAGGTTTAGTGGGTCCTCCTGCGTTTTCACTGACACGTGGGGCCGCATGTGAGCTAACAGACGATGAGCTCTGCGCGTCCGCTGGCTGGTTGAGAAGAGAGATAGAGGACGGCTGAGCACGGACTGCAGGAAATTTGTTCTACGTACCTCGATATAGGCTCGATATAGTGGGGTGGCATGGGCCATAACTAGCATTCACGTCTAGCAGTACGGCACACGCCACCCACACGAGTCCCATTCGACACCAATTTTCTTGGAGTCTGTGCTATAGCCATCTCTTCTCCCTCCTGTCCTCTTTTCTTAGCCATCGCGCGGTGGGAGGGGTGGGGGTTTGCCGATAGTAGATTCCCGCTTGAGCGGCGTGCCGGACCAACCGTGTGGGGGTGTGACGCGAACACGGCAGGCTTTTCCTTTTGAACACGATAGAAAATAACGATTTTGCCTAGAGTAATGAGAAGTTTGGTTCTGGCGCCGTTCATGCATGGAGTACGTACGAAAATTATGAAGTTGATGCGAAAGGTAAGATAATTACTGTAGTATATTTTTGGTGACATGCATTACTAGATATTGCTAGTAAAATACTAAAATCCAGATGGACGTGGTAGTACTCCTAAATCCAGATGGTGGTGCTACTAGTACTAGTAGTAGTACTACCAATGTAGTAGTAGGAGTACTAGCACTGTACTACCCGTTGGTCAAATTATTACATGCTGCTCCTCACAATGAAGTGAGAAGACCCTGCACCGGAGATGACACCTGAGTATAGGCGCCGTGTTAGGCATACCATAGTCAGCCTCACCGTTAGCAGTCACTATCATCATGGCTGTAGAGCTAGCCTGCTTACAACTAGCCCTGTTTGACATAATTTCCCATGCGTAGATGCCCGTGCATTGCACGGAACACCAAGATTGGGGGTGGACGGCTCCGGCAGCGGCCATCGCGCCAGATTTTTCCACGGCCTTCTACTCCTAGATGTGGTGGGGAGGAGATGAGGCTGATTGTGAGATACAAGGAGTTGTTTGTAAATAGGGAACAAGTGCGGGCATCTTTTTGCAAAAATGGAGAAGCTTGGTTTGTATGCGTTAGATCTAGATCCGACGGCTATTGGTGAAAGATGGGAGGCACAACATCATCACCAACTCAGGACGTGTTTGATTCGCAGGATTTTGAAAACGCAGGAATAGGACACGGCAATATTACAAGTTTCAAACTGATATTACAAATGTTAGGAGTAATGCTGCACCTACGAAGAGGGAATTACTAGGAAGTTTACGTAAGAACTTTCGTTACTTTAGGTGGATGCAGCATTATCATACAAACTAAAATCCACCGCCCTGATAAGTCACTAATGGGCAAATAAGTTTTCGTGTCTCTGGCCACTTGATGTTTCAAAAACAAATTCAGCTTCTGCGGAGACTTTGTCATTTAGGCTTAGACGCTTGCGGTGATCAGCACGCCATTCATTGCTGCGCCAGAGAACGCCAAACCTCATTACCTTGAGCACACTTGCCTCCAGAACAAAGAACCTGGCCAATTTAATCTCAGATGTGCTGCCTCGATAGTCGATCAAATCAATTTCTGTAAGATGGAGATCAATGCATTCGATGAGATTGTTATAGTGCAACACATTTTTCACTTTCGGGTATTTTTTTATCTGCAAAAGAAGAGAACATATTAGAGCAGCTGGCTGCATAAGATTGCCGTGTCATCAAGAGGTACCAATATCATTCGCTCATACGATAGGGTTGGCTGGCTAGTGATATTTTTTTCACTCTCTCTCTCTCTCTATGTTTCCTCTCATTTAACTAGGAGCACGTGAAGAGCTTGGGCATTTGTTGCCTTCCACTGTGTGGCCGATGCCATATTTCGCAAAAGTATGGCACATAATACGCATCGATGTCAAATCAAAAGATTTTGGCACCGCTCTCACGATGTGAGAGAGTTGGCACCGCTGTGCACACAGACCCACATGTATAAACAAATCAATCAAACCAACTACACCAGCCTCTCACTCTCCCAAACAAGTGTTTTTTTATTGCCTCAGTCCTCTCTCTCTCTCCCACGTAGTGTTTTTTCATTGCGTGAGTTAATTTGGCACCGGAGCAAAGTAGGTGATCCAGATTTGGACACCAGGTGAGCAATGGAGGGGCATCGATGCCAAATGCATCACAAGTGAATTTGGCACATGTTTTGGCCTACATAGCCCATTTTTGTAATACTACCTCGTATTTAGTATCAAATTTTGACCATAGATTTACCTAAGAAAATGCCAATGCATGTCACTAAAAATTACACCATTTGAAATTATGTTCAAATACGAATCCAATGATATAGTTCTTAGTTACATGCATTAACATTTTGTCGGTTAAATCTATGGTCAAATTTTGATACTACAAAATTGGAAGAGTAAACCAGGACGGAGGTAATACTTGCTCTTAGGGTAACCATAAGTTACTTTCCACTATGACTAGCCTAGCCTACTATAGTAGTACAGCATAAAAACGATGCAGGTGATCACGTGAGAAAAAATACTAAAAACATTTCTTTCGGTGCAGTGCGTAGATGCAGTTTTGAGCACTACACCTGTCATCGTAATTTGGGAATATTACTAAAAGATTGAGCTACGTTGTGATTACCGTTTACTTATAGGAAAGAAGTTTCACCTCGATGAGTAGCTTCTCCGTGCATGGAAAGCATGTAAGGAATCCAACAACTTGATCCAGATTGGGGCCGATAGATTTTAGTGCTAAGATCTTCACTGTGCGCATGGACTGGGTCAAGCTTGTGGGAATCATTTTCTGGAAGACGGTCGTAAATACATCAAGAAGAAATTTAAAAATGTGAATTTCAAGAAGACAGAGAAGAAGATGAGTGTTGTACCTGAAGATTACGGATCCAATAAAGAGTTTGGAGAATTTGGCAGACGAGTACACCAACGGTGTCAATTTCGGCGCGTCAATGACCCTGAGTTTTGTTGGACCTTCTAGATCCGATACAAGCAATCTCTCAAGGAAAGGCGCATTCTCAACGACCATAACGTGGAACAGCTGGAGTGATCTCTTCCCAATTGATGTCTTGTTGCGGGGCCAGCAAGACACATAAATCCATCGGAGATTCGTGGAGGCGATGTGGAGTCTAATGAAACCGTGGATCTGCTCAAGACGAAGGTACTCGAGCGCAATACAGCTGCGGAGCAGGTGCTCCATAGCCTTCTTCGAGATGACAACGTCGAAGAGGTCGAGGTGCTTGAGTTGAGGGAGAAGAAGAGCGGGCGCGGCATTAATTTGGGGAAGATAGCAGGAGCTGAAGCTGGCGCGGCGCCGCGTTGGCGTGAGGCGGAGCACGGACGGCGGCAGAGAGCGACATCGTCCAGCTTCAAACCTGAGTTCCTCGAGCTGATCTAGGGTGGGGGATAAGAACCACTCGTCGAACTTGGGTTGGACCTTGCAGTTGGTACTGAACATGCGGATGTCAAGGCATTTGGCTGGCCCAGGGTGCGATGAAAGGATCTTGGAGACTGCGGCCATGCATTTGCAATCCCCGTCGCAGAGGTAGCTGTCGACGGTGAGGTTGAGGGGGACGCAGCGCCAGAGGGGGCGCCACCGCTGGGAGAGCAGGGCGGTCCGCATGGCAGATTTGGTGGGGAGGAGGCCGATGATGACGAGCAGCGTGTCGTCGGGGAGGCTGCTGATGAAGTCCAGGCTCGCCGGATGCGGTTTTGGCTCGAGCCGCATCCGCTTGTTGGCTGCCTCGCCATCCATCTCAACTGGCGGCGACGCCGGAGTACACGTGTGCTGGTGTGTGTTGTTTGTTGGGTGTGCGCGAGTGCGTCCTTCTATGCATGCCGCCGCGCAGTGGTGAATTGTGCGCGAGTGCGTCCTTCCCGTGCAAGAAGTTTGTCCTCAATGCGCCCTCAATTTACTAGCGTGCGGGGTGCTACCCCGAGTGGTTTCAACTTTGTTTACTTCATGGCGTGTCAGATGGGCCTCTAGTTTACTTATTTTCACCCACTGCCACATGGGCCAGTACACGAAGATACAGAACACGAGCTGACATGGCAGCATGTGGATTGGTTGGCTGGTCAACTAAACAATATACGGGGCTGTACGTTGACACAGTGAGCGTATAATCCGTCGGTATAGAGAGTTCGAGTGAGATGGGAGGCCCGTGAGAGATAGCAGAGACAGAGAGAAAGAGCTACTCCCTCCGTTCGATAATGTAGTTCCAACATTTTTTTAAGTCATACTTTTGAAACTTTGACCAAGTTTATAAAGAAATTACTTATATCTACAATACCAAAAATAAATGATAGTATGAAGTAAGTACATGTTGTGATGAATCTAATGATCATTCTAGATGTAAATGTTTTTCTCCAGATATACCTGGTCAAACTTTTCTGAGGTTTGACTTTTCAAAACATCCATATGGTTATGGACGTGACAGAGTCCCTAACAAGAGAGAGAGAGAGAGAGTGAAAAAAGTGTGTGTGCGTGTGTGAAAGAGACATGGACAACACACGATAAAAGTAGAGAAAAAGCATGCGTGTCTTATGCAAACATATCACACATGCATCTTCGACAACGGAGGCAAGGTGAGGAGATAGTGTGTGGTTGTTTGGAACCGAGAGAGCAAGACCCCTAGCACATGGCCAAGAGGGGTCTGACAAACAAGGGAGAGAGGTCGAGAGAGACGTACAGAGAAAATGCAGACATGGGGAGGACAGAGTGTATGTTTGTCATAGAGAGATCCCTTGGAGATCGTGATGGGACTACATGGGTGGGAGATCGAGTGACAAGGTGTGTGCACGATAGAAGATGCCCCGAGAGATATCGAGATAGACGTATGGATGGAAGGAGACAATACGTGTGTTCCTAATGGCTAGTAAGAGATAATCATACTTAGGATCGAGGGGGGGGGGGAGTGCTCGCGCCTATGATGGATTGAGGGATTATGGTACTTAGGGGGGTGCGTGTCACATGGAGAGAGAACAAGGGAGGAGAGTGTTGGATGGGTCTATATGTATAGCGCGAGCGAGACATGTGTATGTGTGAACCAGGAAGATATAAGTCCAGTTTGGCTTGCGTCCTGAGCATCTTTTGCCTGGCCTGGGGTTGTGGCTAGATTTCATGCATGCTTGTTTGGTTGCTACCCTGTGAAAAAGAAAGCCCACCTGGCCTGGGTTCCCTTGCACTTTAATTAGCCTGGCTGAACTCCAGACACTGCAAGTAGCCTAGCCCAGGCGACCGATTTCGAACGCCTGACCGTGCCTGGTCGTGTGTCCACGAGGCTAACAGCAACATGGACGGATATTAGCATTAAATAATTGATGCATGGATTGATTGATGGGATGTTGATGCTTTGCCTGGCCCAGGCATGAACCAAACGCTTCAGCTCTACACAAGCCTGGCCAGGCAGAAATATTTTATATCTCACGTCCACACCAGGCAGTACCGGCCATCAAGGCATGAGGGTCAGGTCACGAACCAAACTGACCAATAAAGTTTGAGAGAGAGTGAGGAGCCCCGATAAGGCTGAGTGGTGCGTCAGATAGCTGAGAGGGGGAAAGAGATATTCCATCCGCTCGATAATGCACTGCATGTAAATTTTTTAGAAGTCAAACTTTGGAAACTTTGATCAGGTTTATGAAAATGTTATTTATATCTACAATACCAAAGATACATCATACAAAACTACATCTCATTGTGAATATAATTGTATATGTTTGTCGTACTAGATGTAATTCTTTTTCTCCACGTACATGGTCAAACTTTGTGATGTTTGACTTTTCAATAAATCTATATGCTATGGACCGAGGAGAGTGCCTCAGTCGAGACGGATCAAGTGCGTGTGAAGGAGAATGAGTAAGTGTGCAAAAAGAGTATGTGTGTGAAAGAGGAAGTGACAACAAACGGTAAATTAGAGAGAGAGTGTGTTTTTCGTTTCTTATGCGAACATATCACGCATGCATCTCCGAGATGGAAAAGCGAGGCGAGGAGATACACAAAGATAGCTAGTGTGTGATTGTTTGCAAGGGAGAGATACACCCCTGTAGCACATGTCCAATAGACGTGTGGCCAACAAGGAACATAGGTCGAGAGGGACACATGGATGGCATGGACGCATGGGGAGGGAGAGAGGGTGTGTTTGTGATAGAGAGATCCCATCGAGATTGTGAGGGGACTATATGGGTGGGAGATCGAGGGAGTGTGTGCGCGATAGAAAGATGCCCCAAGAGAAATCGAGATAGACCATGCACAAGTTTGTGATGGAGACTAAGATTAGCTAGTCATATACATATAGGGGGGACTGCGTGTGCCTACAATTGGGTGAGAGACCATTATACTTAGCTAGCTGGGCATGAGATTGTGTGTGTGCGCGTGTGAGATGGAGAGAGAACGAGGGGGAGAGATAGAGTTTTAGATGGGCCTATCGAGTGCGAGTGAGATATGCATGTGTATGTGTGACCCAGGTGGATGGAGAGTTTGAGAGAGGGCGGGGGGGGGGGGGGGGGGGGGAAGAGCTCCGAGATGACATAGTGGTGCGTGAGAGAGTTACAGGCAAAGAGCCAAGGAATCTCTGTGCGTACGATGAGTGCACCCAAGATATCTAGCTTGAACTAGCTAGAGTATCATACATAGTGTGCGAGAGAGACCTATAGATGGTATATATATGCATGCGAACTAGAAAGACCCCCCCCCACACACACAAAGAGAGAGAGAGATGGAGAGAAAGGGAGAGGGACCAACAAGGTTTTTGTGTCGGATGCGTGCGACAGAATTGAAGATTGTCGGTGAGAGAGAGAGAGAGAGAACAGGAGTCCGGGAGAGGGGGAGGTCGCATTTTATACATCAAAGACTGATATAAACCATGTTTCGATATAAACTTGCATTCAAATATTTAAATTGGAGAACATGTTGTCTGCAATCCACACATAAATGGATATATGCATATATCAAACAAGTTCATTAATTTGACTTTCAACACGTTCATGGAGTACTATAATAATGTACAACATGCTACTCGATTGAGGTGTTAAATTTTGGATTTAGTTCACTATTTTGACCTACTGAACGAGCTATTTCATTGAATCGAGATATTTCATTTTGGGTTTGAATCACGTTTTTGAGTGGGTCAACTATTTTTCATATAGTAAATCGCTAGCAACGAGCATGTAAAAACACATTACTCCCTAGCATCATATCTCCATCTAAAAAAGAAGTGGCAAGCTAATATTTCAAAATTTGATTCGAATCGACTTGGTAAGGTAGAGGTGGATGCTCGTTCTCCCAAAATTTGAACGAACCGTTAAACATCCTCTCTGCTCGGTGGAATTCGCCCGAGCAAATAAATGGGAGACGCGAAATTACCGTCCTATGTGGGACACGCATCAATTGGCCCGTTGTACATCGAGGGTAGGTTCGTAACTTCATCCAAGCGTGCCTTCTCCTTTGCTGAAATGACATGTGACAATAATTCATAAACCATGGTCGGCAAAACACGCTCTCCTGGTCCGAAATAGCTCGCGCCCACTATTTCAAAACACGCTCTCCTTGCCCGAAATCGCTCGCGCCCACTATAGTTCAAAACACGCCCTCCTCGCCCGAAATCGCTCCCACCCACTATTTGGGGAGAAGCAAAGTTACTCTAGTATCCCCGACCCTCAGTACACAAACCCAAGCCGAGAAGCCTTTAGGCAAGGGTAGAACTGTAACTCCCCCTCACATTTCAGAAAATGCGTCCGTAAGACATGGTTCCACTCCACTCCCAATTCCCCCCGCCCGCCCCCATTCATACCTCGTGGGCACCAAATCACCTTCTCCCCGGGAGGCTCCCTTCTCCCGAGCCACGAAACCTCAGCCCCACCTCCATGGCGCCCCCCACTGCACCAATTTCACAGCCGCCCTCCTCCCTAATGCCGGAGACGCTGTCCATTTACCGTCGTGCACTGGGCCATGTGCCTCTTACTCCGTGCTGCTAGTGCTGCCTCGACGATGGCCGCGTGAACCGCACCGGAGCCGATTCACCCCCGCCGTTGTTCATGACGCCGGAGCGGCTCCAACTTCGGATCCGTCTAGAGTCCTGGCGCTGCTTCAGCGTAGCCGTCGACCGTCGTGACATCGCTCTTTCCCTGCTGCCGGTCGCCACCCCAACCGGGCCGGCCTCGCCGACTCGGCAGCTGGACCTGCCTACTTCACCATGCCGCCAGATAGGTCGCACCCTCATCTCAAATCACTTTATTTAGGCGTTAGTTGTCTGAATTTTTATTCTAGGCCAATCGATTTGCAATGGGAAGCAGCACCCCTCGAGGCGGCGGAGCTCCTAGGCTGCCGGTTGGCTGGTATCTAACGTAAGGGTGCGGGGCCGCAAGTTCGCCGCGGAAGCAGCGCTTAGATGGCAATCTTTTAGAGTTGTGTGGGTTGAAGGTACTACCGCCGCCGGATCTGGATGACGGGGAGTTTTTTGGATTGGCCCGAGGGCGGCACAACCACGGCAGTGCGGTGGGGCGGGGAGCGGGGTTTTGGCTAGGGCCACGGATGGCGGAGGCAGGTTGCTCTGCCGTTGGTCGCTGGCTCTTCGGGGAAGATTCCGGACAGTGTCAGCCGGGAGGCACAAGACGGCCAGCCATCCGGCGTAGATCGGACAGTATCAAAATAAAATAAAATCGTGTGACCCTAATTTAGTCTTCAGTCAACAGACGTGTGACCACTCTCGTACCTTGCTGTTGATCCCTTAGTGTATTTCTTCAGATCAAAGAGATATGTCGTTCTTAACATTATGCGTTATCTGCATCTTCAGACACACCGTCTTCCGACTCACCGCAGCTGCTCCAACAAGGGAAGCATACACCAGAAGGGAGCTATAGTCCCCACTCAACAGTTCCCTGCATCGAATGCGCTTGCCCGACATGCACAGCCACAACAACTGCAGGGCCATCGACAAGTCAGCACATGATGCTCACTCTTATGGATGGCAGCCAGATAGGTTGTACCCTCATCTTACTTGTGTGCAACATTTATGGCTTTGTTATTCATCTAAGCATGGAAAATAGATCATCACATTTCACTGTATATTCATGCTGATCTCTTACGGGTCTTGTTCAGGAGTTAACGCTGTTCCATAGTTCAACTAAGATACTTGTTCTTTAGGTAACACTGTTCCATAGTTATCATCCATCAGCCAATGCTATCCCACAGGCTGGTGATTATAGTATTATACCACTTCTAGTATTTCCTATGTTGTTCTTTAATACTTCTGTGTGCCATCTAGTTAATCTTGAGTACAAAAGATACATATTCTGTAGCTTTCATCTGTGTTCTCCCTTTAGTTTATGATACCCGTTGCTGCTAGTTAACCCCAGTCCTACTATTTATGTCGTCTCCTACAGGCACTCATTACATAAATCTAACTACCAGTTGTCTTCCATGCATGTCAGATATAATTGCACACGCTGATATATCCACAAGAACCTCACAGAGCAATGTAAAGGCCAATAAACTTGATGTCAATGATACCCAATATGATGGAACATGTAAAGGCAGTTCTTCAGAAGACTTGCAGAAAGATGATGAATCCTCTTCACCCCACAAGGTCCTTTCTCTAACTTGGCCTGTGATATGGGTACAACATGCATATAATGTCCTGGAGTGTATCTACTCTGTTGCAATGCCATGTGCTTAGCATGCTGATCATGCATGTAAATATGTCATGCCTTCCTGTTTTTCATTACCTATTCCATTCATGATAACATGTTTTCAAATTCAAGTACTGTCATTCTACTCTATCGAAATGCCATCTGCTTAACTTGGACATCATGCTTCTGAATATCTTATGCATTGTTATTCATCAGTATGTACTTCATCTGTCTAGCATACCATGTTTTTTTACATTGAAGTGCTGTTCTAGTGCTCTGTTGCAATGCCATCTTATTTTCCCAATCATACACGTGTATGTTGCCTTAGTTATTTCTGTACGTATTCCACTAGCATACAGTTTTACATTCAACTAGTTTTTTTGCTGTGTTGTCCTGTCGTATCCTTAGCTCTTACACCATACTCCCTCCGTCCGGATTACATGTTGCCGAAATGGATAAAAAAGGATGTATCTAGAACTGAAATACGCCTAGACTCATCCATTTTTTTCCGGATGGAGGGAATACATGTCAATATGTCATGCCTTTCTATTCTTCAGTACCTATTCCATCTCTCTGCTGCCGCAAGTTTTATAATTAAAGCACCATTCTTCTATATAAGGCATGCAAGGGGAAGACGACTATCACTACTGGAATCAGCTACTTTGCCATCTGCCAGCTCTTTGTCGTCTGCTAGCAGACGTCAAAGAAGCTCTTTGCCATCAGCTACCCAAAAGAACTGGCTGATGGCAAAGACCTTCTTTGCCATCAGCTAGTTCTTTGCCGTCCGCTAGCAGACGACAAAGATTCTTTGCCGTCAGCTGGCAGATGGCAAAGAGGGACGTGGCCCACACTAACAGGCTGATTAGGGAAAATCTAATGGGGCCCCTCTTTGCCGTCCGCTAGCAGATGGCAAAGAGTAATAAAGCAGACGGCAAAGGGGGGTGGACGGCAAACGTTTAGGTTACTAACAGCCGCACCACCCGCCACCGCCCCGGCCCCGTCCCGCCGGCCAGGCTCGCCGCAGCCCCGTCCACCGCCCCCCGCCCGAGCCAGGCTCGCCGCCCCCTGCGCCCGCGCCGCCCCCGGAGGCAGGCTCGCCGCGGGCCCCTGTCCGCCTCGCGCCCCCAGCCAGGCCCGCCGCGCGCCCCCCGGAGCCAGGCCCGCCGCCGCTGCCCTAACCGCGGCCGTCCACCACCACCCTGCGACCATCCTCCATCCTTCATCGAGAGGAGCCAAGGTGAGCATTTTTTGTTTTTTTCTACTGTTTTTCTTTGCTGTTTAGGTTTAATTAGGTTATTGATAGGTTTAGGTTAGTGGTTGGTTTAGGTTAGTGCTAGATTTAGGTTTAGATAATTAGAAGAAGAAGAAAGTTGAAAAAAAGAATAAGAAGTAGACGAAGAGGAAAAAGGAAAAAAGGAAGAAGAATAAGAAGAAAGTTGAAAAACAGAACAATATAGAAGAGGAAAAAGGAGAAGAAGAAAGAAGAAGGAGAAGAAGAAGAAAGAAGAAGAAGAAGAAGAAGAAGAAGAAGAAGAAGAAGGAGGAGGAGGAGGAGGAGGAGGAGGAAGAGGAGGAGGGAGAAGAAGAAAGAAAAGAAGAAGAAGAAAGAAGAAAGAAGAAGCAAAAGAAGACCCCGACACCCCACCACGACACCCCGGCCCGACACCCCGGCCCCAACCCCCGACACCCCGACCCCGACCCCCGACACCCCGACCCCGACACGCCACCCCGACACCCCAAACCCCGACCCTCGACACCCTGACACCACACCCCGACCCCGCAACGACACCCCGACACCCGACCCTGACCCCGACACCCGACCCTGACCCCGACACCCCGACACCTGACACCCTGACCCCCTGACCCTCCAAAACCGACACCACACCCCGACCCCGACACCACACCCCGACAACCGACCCCCTGACCCCGACACGACACCCCAACCCCGAAACAGCACCCTGACCCCGATACGGCACCCCGACACCGACACGACACCCCGACTCCCGACACCTCCCGAAAAGGTGTTCTTTGGCCTTCCAGAGGCCGACGGGGTCATATATTTGTGAATTATTAGTTAGGTCATATGTTTTTCGATTTTGTTATGAAAAACATCATATATAATTGTGTTCATCGGATAGTTTTAAATGTGCAGTTGTTTCATCGCTGCGAGGTTTGGTGTTCAACGACCTCGCCATGCGTTTGACGAGCTCTGCCCCTTCGTTCGTGGGTGAGCACAAATGACATGTCCTCCTCTCCCATTAATTGTTTGCTCTATTCTGATGAAACTTGATAGCTAGCTATATATGTGTCTTGAATCATCAGTATGCATAAACAATATGTGTCTCCCGTTCGAAAGCGTCATAGTTATAAATATGCATGCATTTGCATATTTATAACCTTGATTCTTTCGAATTGTCCAACGCTATCCATGGACAGCCCGAGTATGTCTAGATTGGGTTCGTTTTCCCATATGCTTTGCTCCGGATCCGACGCATAAATTTCATCAGTGCCTCCCCTGTTGTTCTTTGGGTACACATCCTCTCTGTTTATTGCAGAGACGTGTATCAGGAGAACAGCAGGGAGGTGCTGCCAAAATTTTGCTTCAGATCCGGAGCATAGCATGGGAAAATGAACCCAATCTACACATACTCTGGTGGGATTAGGACCTATCATTACCTATTAGAGTGTAGGTTGCATGGACTTAATAAAATTGACAAAGTAGATCAACTGATGAATATATACATGGTGAATTACAAATATAATTGTTGTGTGTCTAGTACTCTGAAAGTCAAGATGAGTGATCATGCGTGGATGTATACTGGTCACACTGGTCAGAACAAATGGAGCGCTGAATGGTTTACAAAAACCAAGGGGTTTGTGCAAGCCGCATTTGCAAATGTCCAGAGGAAAACCTGGTGCCCTTGTTTTCGGTGCGGCAATTGGGAAAAGAGGACAGAGGCTGAAATGGGCAAACACCTGTAGAAGAGTGGTTTTACGCTCGATTATACGGTGTGGACAGTTCATGGTGAGTCTGCCAAACGTCACCGAGCTGAGGTGGATCGTTGTCGCACCGACGAGCATGGTACCGGGATGGAAAACATGGTGCAACACTATGATGATTCTCGGGATTCGGACGAGGAGATGGAGGAATCTGCAAAGGCCTTCAATGAAATGTTGGAGTCTTCAAAACGTCCGCTCCACGACCACACTGAGCTTTGTCAGTTGGATGCCATCTCACAAGTAATGGCTCTGAAGGCTCAGTTCAACTTGGGAAGAGAATGCTATGACACAATTACGACAGTATTTGGACGCTTTCTACCCAAAGGCCATGTAATGCCTACAAACCTATACCAGTCGGACAAAATCCTCCGTGCACTAAAGATGCCCTATGAGAAGATACATGCCTGTGAGAAAGGATGTGCCTTATTTAGGCTTGACTATGCGGACTTGAACTATTGTCCCATTTGCATGTCTTCCAGAACAAGTAGAAAACGGGCCTATTGTCCCGGTTCTTAAGGGCTTTTTGTCCCGGTTCCTGAACCGGGACTAAAGGGTCGTTACTAATGCCCTGACCCTTTAGTCCCGGTTCTAACCAAAACCGGGACACATGGGCCTCCACGTGGCCTGCGTGGCGAGCCCAGGCAGGACGGCCTTTGGTCCCTGTTGGGAGCACCAACCGGGACCAATAGGACTCCACGCGTCAGCATTTCTGTGGCTGGGGTTTTTGTTTTTTTTTGAAAGGGGGGGGTTGGGGGTTTTGGGGGGTTAATTTAGGTATTTCATATATTGTTTTAGATAGCTAATTAATAGAGAGAAGTGTCCTCTCTTATGTCCGTGCTTGGTCGACGCTACGTATACTATACATACGTATAGAGAGGACTAGACATGCTAGCTAGCTAGTAAGCAAACAAAGGAAACAGAAGATCGTCATGAACATATATGCATACAGAGAGAAGTGATATCGACCACCTCTCCTTCTCTGAGAGATTGGTCGAACAACAAGTTCTCGTATATCTATCGTCCGACACTACCGGCTACATATATACAATAATTATCTCTTACAAATATAATCTCCTACATTATGGACGCATGGTCCACATAGTATTCTCTGTCTTCAGCGATCACGTGGTCAAGAAGGAATGCCGCCAATTCCTCTTGAATTGCTCGCATGCGATCTGGTGCTAGGAGTTCATTCCGCATCCGAAACATCTAATTTGAAGAAGGGGGTCAATACATATATATATATAAATGAATGAAACTCAACACAAATGATGGTAATAAAATAAAATTGTGAATATTTTTATTTACGCACTTCATATTGTTCGTCAGTGTACCCGCCCCGCTCACAGGTCGTGTGGCAGATGGACTCGCAGACGTAGTATCCACATAAATCATTCCCTTGTTCCTGCCACAACCACTTTACAAGAAATAGAGGTCAATCAAACTTATAAGCAAGAATGCCAAATGGTATTGATGAAACTAGCGCTTGAATCACTAGGAGATGCGTGGAACATGCTACTATAGTACTTACTTTCGGGTGTCTAAATTTCAGCTCCTTCGGCAGTCACGGAGCTTTTCTGGTGAATTTTCTCCAAACCCTTCCGGACAAAGAAAACAATTACTTGATATCAGAAATGAACAAAGTTGCTGATATGGTGGATAATGATCGATTTAACTTACTTCAATCATTTCAGTCATGTCCGCATACTCCTGGGGATCTTTTCGTCTAGAGTCTAAGACAGTTACTAGTCCCTGCTCAAGCTTAATCTCTAGGAGAATATAGTGGTACCTGCGCACGCATGCATAACTCATCAATTACATTACTATAACCTGGACTAATATATATGGGAAACCAAATATGCACAAGATAGTAACACTCACGAACCGGGTCCAATGCCCCCATTGGTCCTGGTTCTAGACTGAACCGGGACTAATGGCCTGACCCGGCCTGGACCGTTGCCCCCTTTTCTACTAGTGCAGGTATATTGTGGTAGACAATGGTATGGGTGAGAAGATGCAGACCAAAATCCCCGTTAGTGTTCTTCGGTATATGCCAATCGTACCAAGACTTCAACGTCTTTTAATGGTCGAAGAGACGGCCAGACAAATGACATGGCACAAAACAGGCAAAAGAACCGAACTAGATGTAGATGGGAATCTGATGATGGTACACACATCGGATGGTGTTGCGTGGAAAAAGTTTGATAGATTACATGCTGACAAAGCGGCAGATCCGAGGCATCCTCGAGTCGGCATCAACACGGATGGGTTCAGTGTGTTTGGTATGACGGCAGCCCAATACAGTTGTTGGCCCATATTTGTCTTTCCACTCAATCTCCCCCCCCCCCGGACAGATTATGCAAAGAAAGAACATTTTCCTGACGTTGATAATTCTAGCGCCCAACTATCCGGGGAAAATATGAATGTGTACATGCAGCCGCTTAAGGACGAATTGCAAGAAGCCTCGGATAATGGGTTCAAGACATACGACACCTATAGCAAACAGAACTTCATAATGCGTGTCTTGTACATGTACTTGACGCATGACTTGCTGGCGTATGCGCTATTCGTTGGCTAGTTTGTGCATGGAAGGTTCCCATGCCCCACATGCAAGGGAGCTCTTGAGTTTCGTTGGCTTCAGGACGGTCGCTAGTTTTCTTGTTTCGACATGCATAGACAGTTCCCGGATCCTCGCCATAAGTCCAGGAAAGACAAGAAGAACTTCATCAGAGGAAGAGTTGTCAAAAACTCTGCACCACCTGCATTGACAGCCCAACAGACCCTGGATCAGTTAAACGCTCTCGAGCCAGATCCATAGCGTCCATGGTACTTCAAGGGGTATAATTCTGAGCACGCCTGGACTCACAAAACATGCTTATGGGATCTGCCTTACTTCAGAGACCTCCTTTGCCCACACAACATCGACGTGATGCACACTGAGAAGAATATCGCTGAGGCACTTTTTGGTACATTGTTCGGCATAGATGGGAAGTCAAAGGATAATACTAAGGCTAGAGTCGATCTGGAGGCGCTATGTGATAGGCCATTACAAAACACCCATTTAGATGTTCCTGATGTCTATATTATGGCTCAACGGGCGACCCAAGTATTCTATCTACCGTGGGCCTGCGAAACTAATCCAAATCTGAAAGGTTGGGATGTCGTTTATGAAGTGCCGCCACGTGCTAGACTTTATCCCCCAAAGGAAGAGGATTATGAACCTCACATTAACCCAGACACATATGAAGGAGAATTCTTCCAAGAGACACGTCTTTCCAAAAAGCGTTTCAAGAACCGCTATACTTCACCCCAAAACATTGAAGTAGACAGCGCAGTGAATCCAACATCACCCCAGAGGAGGAACAAGAAGAGCCGGAACAAGAATAGGTTACTGCTGCGGATGACCTGTCAATGCTTGACCGATTACGTCAAGGTGGCCTTGCACATGTTGATGCCACTGAACCCTATGAGCCCATCATTGATTATAGTGATGATGATGATTATGCATTTATTGATGATACTGATCGAGATTATTAGTAGTGTCAGGTATTCAATTTTTTTATGTTCTACTTGATGATGATACACTTAAGTGATATACATATTATTATTCATGTCTGTACTTTTTTTATGTTGTACTAATGTCATTTATTCTTTGTCATGACAGGTGTTGAAAGATGGTGGGCGCTGGTCGGGAGAGCGCCGAGGCCCCTTCTTCGTCGGCGCATGGTGCAAGGTCTTCCATTCCACACGCACCTCTCCGCCGAGTGTTGCTGGACAGTATGGCGACACCGCCGGGCCCTTCTTCGTCGACCGCGGTGCCCAGCAGGGGACGAGGTAAGAAGAAGAGAGGAGGTGGAGCACGTGGTTGCAGGAGAGGAGGTAGGGTGACTGCTACGGCGCCTTCCTCGCCGCCACCCCCCAGCTGTTTCACCCGAGCACGTGACTGCTAGGGTGGACTCGTCCGAGGAGGAGGCTACACGGACTCCGGTCCACGGGTCATCGACCCACGAGCCTCGGGTCGACGGGCCTTCGGCCCATGAGAGTTGGGCCCACGAGACCCCGGAGGAGCACACGTCTATATGGGATACCTGGTCGGGTCAGCCTGAGTAGCCGAGTGGTTATGTTGATGATGTGGGGAGCCTGAGGAGCCGACTGATATTGAGGAGGAGGGGGGCAACGTCTACCAGCGTGGTTGTACACGGCTCCTGTCCGTGCCGGCGACCCGCGAGCAGAGGTGGTTGATTTTCCCTGATGGGGAGAGGTAAGTGCATTTAATCTTTTTCTACCTTCTGCATTCACGTTTCTTCAAATAACTAATGCGTTGGCCTTCCCAGGCTACGGGGGTTCGGACCACCATGAAAGTGTCCGCCGGCCCAACTCCGTCCTTGGAGTTCTGATTCGGCAAACCTTCCCGGGGTTTGTCACGTTGCCTGGTGAGGGTCGGCTTCCAGAGGATGGATTGAGTTGGGAGCACTACTTGGCTGCCCCGGCCCCGCCGGGTGAGATTATCGACGGTGTCTTGTGCAAGACGAGGGCAGACGTGGTGATCAGAAAGTTCTGGTTAATTTCTCCTTTACTCAATTAAAAATCTTCAACTAGCTAGTTATTAATTGTACTAATCAATATTGTCTCATTTGATTGCAGACATTCTACAGGTGTGAGGAGGGATACGAGGAGGAGGCGGCAGATGTTATCGACAAGGAGTGCATGCGCATACTGCAGAACTTACGGCATGATGTTCGGGTGCAGGCTGTTCGAGACTACTACGCCGGGCATGGTATCAAGAAGCCCAAGCAGGCGTGCCGCAATAAGTTCTTGAGTAAGGAGCAGTACATGAAGTTAATTCTTAAGGCCTTGTACTTACTTCCTTCATTTAGTAATTCATAGCCGTAGCGCTCAAGTTTCTATTTGCTAACATAGGCCCCTCCGAGATGGTGTGCGGATCGGATGGATTGTTGGGAGGTGTTGGTCAACGCGTGGTGCTCAAAAGAATGGCGGGCCACCCACAACGAGGCCAAGGACAAACGTGCCCAAATGGAAGGTGTGCCACACCATCAAGGCAGCTCCAACTTATTTTAGTACGGGCGGAACTGGGTATGTGGTTTGCTTCATGATTCATGCAATTAATTCATTATGCTAGCTTTAGCCCTTTAATTACTAATTTACTTTGTTTCTCTCTTTCAGGCATGCTATAATAAGGCGGATAAGGTGCCAGAGGTGTACGACCTGTATGCCATGGCCCACACTAGCCCTTACAAGAAAGTCAAGGCATTCTCTGCGTCTGACCTCGATGATCCAAAGAACTTCACCAACATCTCCGCCCACGACAAGCTCGTGCAATATAGAGACTAGGGGAAGGCGGGGAAAAGGGAGGACTTTAACCCGAGAAAGGGTCCCATTGATACAGAGCTGCTGATGATATCTGGTGGCGGGAGGTCCCATGGCTCCATAGCCATGGGAGATGGACTTATCCGTTGTCCTACCACTCTCCTGGAGATCAAGGCGCGCCAGTCGAGATCCGCTCCTGAGATAAGGCCTCGTGAACGGCCAGTCCAACTCGCCATCAAGGTTAGTTATACGTACTCAGCTATCTTTCTCCATTACATTGTGTGCGCTTCCATCAATGATTACAAATGGTCATGTGAGTGGTGTTGCAGGCTTCTATACAGAGTGAGAGAGAGAGAACGGAGAAACTTCTGGCGGAGGCGGCGAAGAGGCAGCGGGAGTTGGAGGAGAAGATGACAAAGATGTTGGAGGAGGAGAGGGCACGGAATGACACGCAGGCAAGGGCCATGTACGAGCTCCTTGTGGTAAGTTTCTTCTGCAGATTTCTTGCTAGTCTTAACATTTGAGTCTCATTACTAACTAGTATGACTCTGTTGTGAAAACCCAAATGTGCAGTCTCTGTGCGAGAAGTCCGGTCAGACCGCTCCGTCGATGCCAGTGATTGCTCCTGGGAGCACGGTGAGTTTAATTTGAATGGACATTACTTGCTAGTCTTAACATTTGAGTGTCATAATGCTAACGAGACATTGGAAATGATCTTTGGTGCAACTTAACTCCAGACACGCATCACACGATCCTTCTCTAGCTACCGGCACGAGCCAGCCCGCTCCTACACCTCCCTGATCATGGTAAGTTTCTCAAGTGTTTTGCTTAACAAATGCATAAAGACCTAGACTTAGCTTTATTTCATCCAATATGCTTACCATAATGACCTAGAGTTAGCTTCTTTTCCTCCAAAATGACTTAATAAGCTTACTGACCTCATAAACCATCCATTTTACCTAAGTTAGCTCTAAAACGATCTGTACTTAGCTAACTTATGTCAAAAAATTCATAATTAGCTTAGTTAGCTCATAAATGATCCATTTTACCTAAGTTACCTCTCAAATGACACATTTTACCTTAGTTAGCTTATAAGTGATCCAATTTATCCAAGTTAGCTCTAAAATGACCCATTTTACCTAGATTAGCTCCTAAATGATCCATTTTACCTACGTTAGCTTTAAAATGACCCATTTCACCTAGCTTAGCTCCAAAATGACCCATTTCACCTAGGTTAGCTCCAAAATGACCCATCTTACCTACGTTAGCTTATAAATGATCCAGTTTATCCAAGTTAGCTCTAAAATGACCCAATTTACCTAGAGTAGCTCCTAAATGATCCATTTCACCTAAGTTAGCTAAAAACGATCCATTTCACCTAAATTAGCTCTTAAATGATCCATTTCACCTAAGTTAGCTCAAAAACAATCCATTTCACCTTAGTTAGATCATAAACGAATCATTTCAACTAAGTTAGCTCATAAATGATCCATTTCACCTAAGTTAGCTCAAAAATGATCCATTTCACCTTAGTTAGCTCAAAAACAATCCATTTCACCTTAGTTAGCTCATAAATGACCCATTTCAACTAAGTTAGCTCATAAATGATCCATTTCACCTAAGTTAGCTCATAAATGATCCATTTGACCTAAGTTAGCTCATAAATGATACATTTGACCTAAGTTAGCTAAAAAACGATCCATTTCACATTAGTTGGCTCAAAAATGATCCATTTCACCTTAGTTAGCTCAAAAACGATGCCCTTCACCTTAGTTAGCTCATAAACGACCCATTTCAACTAAGTTAGCTCATAAATGATCAATTTCAACTAAGTTAGCTGATAAACGACCCGTTTCAACTTAGTTAGCTCATATATGATCCATTTCACCTAAGTTAGCTCATAAATGACATATACTTCTTGTTCTAGTCTTCTTCTTCTAGTCACCTATTTCTAACTTTCTTACTTGCCATTTTGCAGATTTCATTCACTTCGTCGGAGCAAGCTTGCTATGATGGAGTGCTTGCTTTTTCTTTGATGAAACTTTGCATTGTATCTAGCTTGCTATGATGGAACTTGCTATGTTGATGAAACTTTGCATTGTAATATGTATATGGATGGAACAATGTGTATGGATGGAACTTGATGGAACTTGCTTATGTATGAATGGATGAAACTTATGTGCTGGATATGTGATATGATTGTCGTTAAACAGCCCGGTGAAATATATCTATATATGTCATATATATTTGCTGTGAAAATTGTTGAATTAAAAAAAAACAGAAAAAAAGAGACAATATGCAACGGATGACAAAGAGGCCACGTGGCAGGCAACTGTGCTTCCTGGGAGGCTGGCCAATTTGGTCAGTTTGCCTACAGTGGCTGACGGCAAAGGCTTTGCCGTCCGCGGCAGTCGGCAACGAGTAAAAACTTTGCCTACAGCGGCGGACGGTAAAGGCCTGCTATGTAGTGACGTCCAGCTGACATCATTCGGCGGACGGCAAAAGGCCTGCCAAAATTTGACGTCAGCGGCGGACGGCAAAGGCCTGCCGTTAACCACCTAATGGAGTAACAGTGCAATTATTGTCATTTGCATTCTTTACCGTCCGCTGCTGATTGCAAAGGCCCCTTTGCCGTCAGCCGCCCGAAGCAGACGGCAAACTACCTCTTTGCCGAACCTTACTTTGCCGTGGCCTTTTGCCGTCCGCGGCAGACGGCAAAGTACCTCTTTGCCGGACCTTACTTTGCCGTGGCCTTTTGCCGTCCGCGGCAGACGGCAAAGACCTTTGCCGTCTGCCGTGGCAGATGGCAAAGTAGCTGATTCTTGTACTGTATGTTAGAATCTGAAGGGTTACAAACAAGTCCTTTGCAAAAGATCCAAACGCCAGGAGATAATAAACCAACTCCAGTTTTTATAGATACTGCTCCAGCACAGAGAAACCCAACTCCTACTGATCATAAGCAGATTCCAGTGGCCAAAGAACTAGTCCGCTCCAGTCCAGCAAAAATATGTCAACTCAATTCTAAGAAGCGTGTGCGTATCCTTGCATCATGAAATTTTATAGCATGCTGATCATATTTTCTACGTGTTTCTTACCCATCTCTCTTTTAGAAAATAAGTTTTAACAGATAGAAGATTTTCTGCAATGGTATCGTTTATGAGGAAAGATTCTTGCAGGAATTCTCTGTGCTCCAATGTAGATGTAAGTACCTATTGTATATCACTATATTTTTACATCAGCATGTATTTTGTTAATCGGCGTGAATCCAACCTTTATCTGATCTAAATATAGTTGTAGCAAAATGTATGATTAAAGGCCACAATGTTGATTTTTGCAAGGAAAACTGCCTAGTAGTTTTGCATCCTGAGCTGCATGAGTGTACTATCTCATATCAGGGTTGAATACTTTGGTTCTGTAGTGGGTTTTTCAGTGTTTTTTTACTGTGTTGTCCTGTTGTATCCCTAGCTCTTACATCATACTCCCTCCGTCCGGATTAAATGTCGCAGAAATGGATAAAACTGGATGTATCTAAAACTGAAATACGCCTAGACCCATCCATTTATTTCCGGATGGAGTGAATACATGTCAATATGTCATGCCTTTCTATTCTTCAGTACCTATTCCATCTCTGCTGTAGCATGTTTTATAACTGAATCACCATTCTTCTATATAAGGCATGCAAGGGGAAGACGGCTATGTTAGAATCTGAAGGGTTACAAACCAGGTCTTTGCAAAATATCCAAACGCCAGGAGATAATAAACCAAGTCCATTTTTCATAGATACTGCTCCAGCACAGAGAAACCCAACCCCCACTGATAATAAGCAGATTCCAGTGGCCAAAGAACTAGTCCGCTCCAGTCCAACAAAAGAATGTCAACTCCATTCTAAGAAGCGTGTGCGTATCCTCGCATCATGAAAGTTTATAGCATTCTGATCATATTTTCTACATGTTTCTTACTCGTCTCTCTTTTAGAAAATAAGTTTAAACGATACAAGACTTCCTCCATTGGGATCGTCTTCGAGGAAAATATCTTGCGGGAATTCTCTGTGCTCCAGTGCTGATGTAAGTACCTGTTGTATATCACTATATTTTTACATCAGCATGTATTTTGTTAATCGGCATGAATCTAACCTTTATCTGATCTAAAATTAGTTGTAGCAAAATGTTAAAGGCGGCAATGTTGATTTTTGTAAGGAAAACTGCTTGGTAGTTTTGCGTACTGAGCTGCATGAATGTGCTATCTCATATCATGCACATTACTGAATTGTAGTGCTTCTCTGGTTGCCCATTCATTCATTGTGTCAATGTTGCTTTCGTATTACCTTACCTAGCTGATGATAGCTGTGCCATATTGTGTTAATTTGGTGTAGGCTAGTTGCCCCAACGTTCATTGTGTCAATGTTGCTTTCCTATTATCTGACTTGGCTAATGATAGCAATGCTAGTGTGTTAATTTCGTGCAGGCTGCTGAAGATAAGAAGACAAACTCTGAAATCAGCAAGGCAACCCCATTCTTTCTTTCCAGTAAATCTAGGCCAGGTAATATGGCAATAACTCATGATTAATCTGTTTGGTTCCCGTCCTAATTTATGTTATCATGAAGTGGTCATGACACTCTCCACTATCAATAATACAAGCCTGCCAAAATCGCCATCTGAATCTGTTCAGTATCCTCTATCTCGAATGCAACGGAATAAATGTATGTTTGTGAACAAATTAATGGCTGAAGCAATGATGGAAATGGTGGATGAATCAGAGGTGCAGAGTCGTGCGACACAACAACTGATCAATGTTTTCAGAGATAGTGTGGCAAAGCAGCAAGAACTTGCCCACATGCTTATGGGCGTCATCTGTGCTAAGGTTGCAGATTGTGACGTTGTAGATGGTTAGGTTCTGCTCATTTATTTGCACTCACATCAATCTTTGATTGCCCAGTGGATGTAATTTCCTGTAATATATTCTGGATGTGCAACGTTATTCCCTGTATGACGTACCTTTGCTCGTCGTAATGGGCTCAAATTATCTAATTGGGCCTAAAGACATGAACAAACTTTAGTGGGCCCAGTGAGTTAATGGGCCGTTACTAGGCCGAAAGTTAATGGTCGGCCCTCTTACCTCCCGGGTCATTAACAGGCCGACATCGAAGCGGGCAACAGGTGGCCCCAATTTATTTCATGGGCCGTTAACAGGCCGTTACTAAGTTTGGGCTACATATGGCCCAACTATACTGTAGGCCTTTAGCAGGCTGAAAGAGACAGCGGGCTTGTATTGGACCATGAAGAGCATGGGCCGCTAAGAGGCTGAAAGTGAGGTCGTATTGTAAACAGCCCAACTGTGTTGTGGGCCTTTAGCTGGCCGATAGAGAAACCGGGCTGGTATTGGACCATGAAGGGCATGGGCCGTTAAGAGGCCAAAACTAAGGTCCGACTACAAATGGCCCAACTCATTTATGGTCTGTTAACAGGTCGAAAGGCACACAGGGCCGGGAATTGGCCCAACACTTAAATGGGTCGCTAAAAGGCCAAAACTCAGGTCCGACTACAATTGGCCCAACTGATTTATGGGCCGTCAACAGGCTGAAAGTGACACCGGGCCAGAAATTGGCCCAACACTTAAATGGGCCACTAAAAGGCCGAAACTCAGGTCCGACTACAAATGGCCCATCAGATTTATGGGCCGTCAACAGGCTGAAAGACACACTGGGCCGGAAATTAGCCCAACATTTAAATGGGTCGCTAAAAGGCCGAAAGATGTACATCCTGAAAATTGGCCCATCCATTAAATGGGTCATTAACAGGCCGAAATCTCATTGGGCCGATATTGAGCCCAAGTATGTAGCAGGCTGTTAACGGGCTCGACCTAACGATGGGATGCAATGGTGTCAAATCTTTAACAGGCCGAATTGGCACATCTCGTATGGGCCGTGGGCTTAAATGGACCTGACACAAGTAGGCCTTATATGGGCCGGCCTGCTAATTTTTACTAGGCCAGCCTTTTTCACCGGAATGGGCCACTGTTGGGTCGTGCCACGTGTCGACATATCATAGGCGCCTATCTGACCCACTAACGAGCTGACACGTGTTTCGTCCGGCCAATAAGAATTTTACATGTGGAAATTTCCCATTGGTCGGGGCTGTTAACTGGTTATCGGATCCAAAACCCGACTCGATAGCTTAACGGCGTTCCGTTACGGTGGATGCCACGTGTCGGTCACCCTTGACGAAAGCACTTCTGTGACGCGCGATTTATCGTCATGGAAGTGGACACTTCCGTGATGATAATTTTGGTAATGTCATGGAACACTTCTACGATAGCACATGTATGACTATCTTGATTCTGTCATAAATTTTTCATGGATGTACATGCATGACAAAAAAAGTGACCTACTGTGACAAACACGTATCATCACGGAAGTGTATTTTTTTTGTAGTGTTCCATTTGTTTTTAGCCTTCGTCTTCAGGAGTTGGAGCGTGAAACTCAAGCGGGTCACCTCAGGATTGCAACCATCATACAATGGAGTGTTCGAGTGTACCACGAGTTGCTGCAGCTTAGCCTCTTCTCTAGAAGCAGCTCTCTCAGTACTCGTCTCCTTGCGAAGTAGTGCTTGAACATGACGGTCCCGCACGATTGAACTTAGTACCGATGAACTCTGTTGCGTGCAGTCCACGTTCTCTCCGCCACCATGTCCGTCCCCTTCTCCTCTGCCATGTTCGGCCCCTTCTCCGCCGCCATGTCCGGCCTCTTCCCCGCCGCCATTATCGATCATCTCTTCGTCTTGCCCTGTGTCGTCATTGCCTACCCCGTCGGTGTCCTCAACATCATCATCCTCATCTTCAATTATCCACTGAGTATAGCCATCCACGAAACCAGTCATGAGCAGGCGCACTTCACACGACCATCGTCATAGGGATCGAGCCAAACTATTCCTTTGCATTTCCACACGAACATAAAACCCCTGTCAGGTTATTTTCTTTCATGTCCTGCACCATCGCCCGCGACCAGCTGTGCAACATCATTCCACTTACCATCATGAACGTCTGCACGGTGATAATAAACAAATTGATTATAAAAATGCATGCATGCATAAAAGTCATACAAAAATTCGGCATGACCTTCCCTAAAAATAGGACATGTAGATCTAGAATTTGCCCGGAATTCACCGAAACAGAAATAAATCGACATTTCGGCAAAACGTAGGCAACTCAAAAGCACAATTCGGCGTCAACTCATGCCACACACACAATTTCCATCATATCGCCCAATTATCATATCACACACACATACACATATTTCCATTATTGCAAAAGCATGAAATTTTAATCATCTATCTCAAGATCGAGCACACGATGGAGATGATGATGTAGGGAGATCAAAAGTGGAGAAAGCTCTTCTTGACAAAGATAGATCTAGTTAGGGGGCAAATATGTCACGTAACTAAATGCTACATCCACCTAGCTAGCTAATTTGGGAGGAAACAACTTCAACTAGTGGAGGGTGAAGGAAAAAGAGAAAGGAGATGTATTAATGAAGGTGGTGTAGTTAGCTAGGAGTAACGAAGAGACAGAGAAAGGTAGGTAGAAGAGGGAGAGTAATGGGGGGAGAAGTATTGAGGAAGAAGCAAAGTGAGAGAGAGAGAGGATGTGGGAGGTAGGGGAAAGGGAAGAGAGGAGATGGGGGAGGGGAGGAGGGGGAGGCAAAAAAGGTGGTACTGTGCTGCGTCTTAGCAGTAGCGCGGGCGGCAAAACGCGCTACTTATAAGAGCGTAGCAGCATCACGCTTTCCTCACATGCGCTACTACTAAGGAGGGCCAACCATGTGGCTAATTTCAAAATTAGCAGCAACCACCGGTGAGGGAGTCCTGGATTAGGGGGTATCCGGATAGCTGGACTATAACCTTTGGCCGGACTGTTGGAGTATGAAGATACAAGATTGAAGACTTCGTCGCGTGTCCGAAGGGGACTTTCCTTGGCGTGGAAGGCAAGCTTGGCAATATGGATATGTAGATCTCCTCCCATTGTAACTGACTCTGTGTAACCCTAGCCCTCTTCGGTGTCTATATAAACCGGAGGGTTTTAGTCCGTATGGGACAACAAAAAACATACAATCATACCATAGGCTAGCTTCTAGGGTTTAGCCTCTCTGATCTCGTGGTAGATCTACTCTTGTACTACCCATATCATCAATATTAATCAAGAAGGAGTATGGTTTTACCTCCATCGAGAGGGCCTGAACCTGGGTAAAAACATCGTGTCCCTTGTCTCCTGTTACCATCTGCCTAGACGCACAGTTCAGCACCCCCTACCCGAGATCCGCCGGTTTTGACACCGACAACCGGGGTAAAAAGCGCGCTACTACTATTGCATTAGCAGGAGCGCGTGTCGTGACATTGCGCTACTGCTAAACTTAGGTTGGTGGGTACTGCCGGTTGATTTTTGTAGCAGCGCGGTTCCACCAGCACGCGCTACTGCTAACTGTGTATCAGTAGTGATTGTTTTGGACTTGAGCTACTGCTAATTAACAGTAGCGCCTCTTTTGGTACCGCGCTACTGCTAAGATTCTGTGTACAAGGTTTTCCCTAGTAGTGGCTCCACATACTCAACCATCATATAGTCTTCTATGATTGCTAACACTCACCGCATACACATGAGTAAAATGTTTCAACCACACACATAGAAAGATAGGGGCTTATAATTTCGCCTCCCAACGTATTCACCTTAACGGTGATGTCAACAATAATAACTCATGCTACCCAAATCCAACTAGATATATGTGCCTAGATCTTTCCACACCACATGATGCTTGCCAAAAGATAAAAATAAAAAGGAATAGAGAGAAAAACTTTGACTCTTGCATGAAAGTAAATAGATAAAAGTAAAAGATAGGCCCTTCACAGAGGGAAGCAGATCAGGTTGCCATGCGCTTATTTGTTTGTATGCTCAACCCCTTACTGAAAAAGAATGTTACCTTATATTACCCATTATGATAGCAAAATTTATTATGCAATCTATCGCTTTTACTCTTTGCCATCACAAGTTCGTACAACGCTCAATTTTCTCTTACACTAAATGATCTAACAATTTTAGAAGCAATTTTTGTTGCCTTAATGCACCGATGACAACTTACTTGAGGGATCTTGCTCAATCCTTAGGTAGGTATTGTGGAGTCTTGATAATAAGATTTGGGTTTAATGGTTTTTGGATGCACTAGTAGTATCTCTACTTTGTGTGGAATATTTGGCTAGCAATGATGGGGGGCAAGCACCACATGTTGAAGGATCTATGACAATATAACTTCAATGTGAATATGAACAAACATAAATCATTACGTTGTCTCACTGGTAGAAAAAGGGCCTTTAGTCCCGGTTTGTAAGGGCCTTTAGTCCCGGTTCTGGAACCGGGACTAAAGGGTCGGTACTAATGCCCTGACCCTTTAGTCCCGGTTGGTCCACCTTTAGTCCCGGTTGGTAACACCAACCGGTACTAAAGGAAATTTTCTGAATTTTTTTTGAATTTTTTTTTTTGAATTTTTTTATTTTCAAATTTCTGAATTATTTTAACCTCTAATCTCTAATCACCCCTCATCACTGCTCAATTTAATCTCTAAACACCCCTCATCATTCCAAATTATCTAACTTCCCGAACGGTCACCCATCCTCTCACTACTCCAGCCTGAGCACGCTTAACTTCCGGGTTCTATTCTCCCTCGTTTCCAAGTCTGCACTTGTTGTTTTCCTGACAATAGTAAGATGTCAATCCTATTAACCCTCAGGAATTTAGCTTGAGCATGAAGTCACATATTTCACTGTTTGAGTTTAAAACTATTGTTCTAAAAAACAATAATTTTTTAGTAACACTAATATTTCTTGAATAAGTAGTTTGACCATTGTTTGACCACAGTTTGACCATAGTTTGACCATAGTTTGACCAGATTTGACCAAAATTCAAAAAAGGTGAAATAATTATTTAATAACACTAATATTCTTGAATAATTATTTAGTAACACTAATACTTCTTGAATAATTAGTTTGACCATAGTTTGACTAGATTTACTGAAAATTTAAAAAAACTGAAATTTTGAGCATAACTTTTTTTCCTTTTGGAATTTGAGGATTCTACAAATTTGCAAACAGGCCGTAGGCCGTCTCCATCGGATGTAACTTTTCGAGTAGATGATTTTTCATATAAAAAACTTTTTAATCCGAGTTCGTATGCAAAAGTTATGCCCATTTTACAAATTCCAGAGAGATTTTGTAAATAAAGTCGAAATTCATATTTGTAAATTTTCCCAACAACTAGACCACATATCACATGGAAAACTTATTTTATTTTATTTTTATTGACATTTCCATCATTTTCTTTTGTTTTTTCTAAAACTGAAAAGGCGGTCCACGGGGGGGGGGGGGAGTTTGAAAATGGGATCTTCCTTGTCGAACGTCAACAATTTTGGCATATAATATTTTGATGGGGGCTAACAATCACATAAGATTTCCAAGATAGTGTATTTGCATGTGAAAGTTCTCTTCCTTCTACTAATCATTCATGAATTGCTTGTCTTACCAATATTGTGAACATACAATTTCAACTTTATGATTTTAAATTCATTTAACAATTTACTCATAGGATATAAGTGAAGCACAAGAGTAAATGACAAACTACTCCAAAAAGATATAAGTGAAGATCATGCGAGTAGTTAAGTAAATAGATAGCTATGTGAAGACCCTCGCTTATTTAAAACATTAAGATCTAAATATTTCATTAAAATAGCAAGCAACATGAAAGTAAAATAAAAATACAACGATAGCACAACTCATGTGAAGAAGCAAAAACTTAGGCTCAACCGATACTAATCGATAATTGTTGAAAAACCTTATCATTCTCTACTGTAGCAAATCACAAAAATTATTATTCAACATTGCATACTAATGTCTCTGCATATTTAATACTCCTATCGTCAAATAGAATCATTAAACAAGTAAACATATGCAAACAATGCAAATATAACAGCAATCTGCCAAAACAGTACAGTCTGTCAAGAATGCAAGAGTATCAATACTTCCCTAACTCTAAACATTATGAAATTTTACCACACTGTAGAAAATTTATCAGATCTTACTGTGAAAAAAGTATCAACATTTTATCATATTCTGACTTTTCTAGGGAAAGTTTGCAGCAGTGATAAACTTCCTATTTTCAAACTGCAACTCGTATACTTGGAAAATAAGCATGGTGAAGGCTATCCTTGACATTTTCATTGAAAATAAAGATGCAAAAAAGTATTATAAGTAAAGCAAGAAAATCCTAAAAAATAAAATAACGCGCCAATACAAAAACATATCATGTGACGAATAAATATGTAGCTCCAATTGAGGTTACCGATAATGTTGGAGACGAAAGAGGGGATGCCTTCCGGGGCATCCCCAAGCATAGTTTCTTAGGTCTTCCTTGAATATTACCTTGGGGTGCGTTGGGCAACCCCAAGCTTAGGGTCTTGTCACTCCTTATTCTCCTCATATCATCATCTCACCCAGAACTTGAAAACTTCAATCACACAAAACTTAACGGAACTTCGTGAGATAGGTTAGTATGATAAAGAGCAAACCATTTCACTTGGGTACTGTCAAAGACAAGATTCATAATTTTTTCCACACAATGCCTACTGTAGCCTATCATTACCACAATTTATATTGAGCAATATAAGCCATAGAAACTGGAAAACAAGCAAACTATGCATTGAAACAGAATCTGTCAAAAACATAACAGTCTATAGTAATCTGTATTGCAAGCATACTTCAGCCACTCCAAAAATTCTGAGAAATTAGGACAACGTAGATAATTTATATATCTATCACCTGTAAAAACTTCAGATCAAAATCACGTTCCAGTGAATTTTCAAAATTCCTCGACTGAGCACAAAAGTTTCTGTTTTTGCACGGAATCAAGTCAACTATCTTCCATAATATTCCAAAGGCTTTACTTGGCACTTTATTGAAACAATAGCAATAAAATATGATTACTACTTTATCACATTCATGTGAAAGCACAAAAACAGTAGGTAAAAACATTGGGTTGTCTCCCAACAAGCGCTTTTCTTTAATGCCTTTTAGCTAGGCATGATGATTTCAATGATGCTCGCATAGAAGATAAGTATTGAAACATAACGAGAGCATCATGAAACATATGGCAAGCACATTTAAGCCTAACCCACTTCTTATGCATAGGGATTTTGTGAGCAAATAACTTTTGGCAGTAAGAATCAACTAGCATAGGAAGGCATAACAAGCAAAACTTCAAGATTTTTGACACATAGAGAGAAAACTTGATATTATTGCCATTCCTACAAGCATATGTTCCTCCCTCATAATAATTTTCAGTATCATCATGAATGAATTCAAAAATATAGCTATCACATAAAGCATTCTTTTCATGATCCGCATGCATAAAATTTTTATTGCTCACCACATAAGAAAAAAAATTCTCATCCATAGTAGTGGGAGCAAACTCAACAAAATAACGATCATGTGATTGAAAATTAAAATCATGATGACAAGTTTCATGATTATCATTATTCAATATAGCATACATGTCATCACCACAATCATCAAAGATAGCAACTTTGTTATCATAGTCAAATGAAACCTCTTCCAAGATAGTGGAATCATCATTAAATAAAATCATGGCCGCTCCAAATCCACTTTCATCAATATAATCATCATAAATAGGAGGCATCCATTCATCATAATAAATTTTCTCATCAAAACATGGGGGACTAAAAATATCATCTTCATCAAACATAGCATCCCCAAGCTTATGACTTTGCATATCATTAGCATCATGGATATTCAAATAATTCATACTAGCAACATTGCAATCATGCTCACATTCAAATATTTTGAGCCAAACATTTTATTGACTTCTTCTTCTAACAATTGAGCATAGTTTTACGATACATCATTTGAAGAAAGATTTTATAAAGATGATCAATAATATGATGCAACCTCAATTCCATTTTTTATGTAGTTTTCTTTTTTAAACCAAACAAGTGATAAAACAAGAAACTAAAAGATTCGATTGCAAGATCTAAAGATATACCTACATGCACTCACCTCCCCGGCAACGGCGCCAGAAAAGAGCTTGATGTCTACTACACAACTTTATTCTTGTAGACTTGTGTTGGGCTTCCAAGCGCATAGTTTTGTAGGACAGTAGCAATTTTCCCTCAAGTGGATGACCTAAGGTTTACCAATCCGTGGGAGGTGTAGGATGAAGATGATCTCTCTCGAACAACCCTGCAACCAAATACAAGAAATCTCTTGTGTCCCCAACACACCCAATACAATGGCAAATTGTATAGGTGCACTAGTTCGGTGAAGAGATGGTGATAAAAGTTTAATATTGATGGTAGAAATGTATTTTTATAATCTGAATAAATAAAAACAGCAAGGTAGCAAATAGTAAGCGGGCACAAAAACGGTATTGCAATGCTTGAAAATGAGGCCTAGGGTCCGTACTTTCGCTAGTGCAATCTCTCAACAGTGCTAATATAATTGGATCATATAACCATCCCTCAAAGTGTGATGAAGAATCGCTCCTAAGTTCCTATATAGCGGAGAACATACGAAAAAATCGTTTGTAGTGTACGAAACCACCTCGAAGCTATTCTTTCCGACCGATCTATCCAATAGTTCGTACTAAAATAACCCCTAATAATTTCAGATTCATAATACTCAATCCAACACAAAGAACCTCAAAGAGTGCCCCAAGATACAAAAGACGAGAACGTGCATCAACCCCTATGCATAGATAACCCCAATGTCACCGCGGAAATCTGCGAGTTGAATGCCAAAACACATATCAAGTGAATCAAAATGATACCCATTGTCACTACGGGTATTAATATGCAAGACATATATCTAGTGCTCTCAAATCCATAAAAGTATTCAATCTGATAACAATGAAATCTCAAAGGAAAAAACTCAATTCAACACAACAAGATAGAGAGGGGAAAACACCATATGATCCAACTACATTAACAAAGCCTGCGATACATCAAGATCGTACCATCTCAAGAACACGAGAGAGAGAGAGAGAGATTAAACACATAGCTACTGTACAAACCCTCAGCCCCGAGGGTGGACTACTCCCTCCTCACCATGGTGGCCGCCGGGATGATGAATATGGCCACTGGCGATGATCTCCCCCTCCGGCAGGGTGCCGAAACAGGGTCTAGATTGGTTTTTGTGGATATAGAGGGTTGCAGTGGTGGAACTTCCGATCTAGGGTTACCCCGAAGGGTTTTGGACTTTTTTTAATTTATAGGGCGAAGAGGGGGTACGGGAGGCCACCTAGGTGAGCACAACCCACCAGGGCGCGCCTGGGTTGTGCCCCCCTCGAAGCACGCCCCGGGTGCAGCTCTGGCCCATTGGGTGTCTTCTGGTCCACAAAAAATCCTCAAAAAGTTTCGTGGTGTTTGGACTCTGTTTGATATTGATTTCCTGTGATGTAAAAAACAAGCAAAAATCAGGATCTGGCACTGGGCACTGGGTCAATAGGTTAGTCCCAAAAAATGATATATAGTTGCTATAAAATTATTGTAAAACATCCAAGAACGATAATATAACAGCATGAATACTTCATAAATTATAGATACGTTGGAGACGTATCAATCATCAGGCCAGCTTGGATCATGGTTTGCTTGGCGGCCCCCGTTTGGTCGTCCGGGACCTGATGCAGAGTGAACTGAGATGGCCCTGGAGTGGATGACGCAGCTGGAGGAATCAAAGTTTGAGACTGCCCAGTCGGACCTGACGTCTGAATAGTCGACATTGGAGGCTAATCAATCGACAGAGGAACAACAAAAGAAACAATAGCACGAGATGAGTTACTAATAACCCACAAGTATAAGGAATCGCAACAGTTTTCGAGGGTAGAGTATTCAACCCAAATTTATTGATTCGACACAAGGGGAGCCAAAAAATATTTTCAAGTATTAGAAGTTGAGTTGTCAATTCAACCACACCTGGATAACTTAGTATCTGCAGCAAAGTATTTAGTAGCAAAGTAGTACGGAAGTAACGGTAACAGTGGCAAAAGTAACAGTGGTAGTTTTGTAGTAATGGTAACAGTGGCAACGAGAAAGTAACTAAGCAGAGAATAATATATGAAAAGCTCGTAGGCATTGGATCGGTGATGGAGAATTATGCCGGATGCGATTCCTCATGCAATAGTTATAACATAGGGTGACACAGAACTAGCTCCAATTCATCAATGTAATGTTGGCATGTATTTCGAGTATAGTCATGCATGCTTATGGAAAAGAACTTGCATGACATCTTTTGTCCTACCCTCCCGTGGCAGCCGTGTCCTATTGGAAACTAAGGGATATTAAGGCCTCCTTTTAGTAGAGTACCGGACTAAAGCATTAACACTTAGTGAATACATGAACTCCTCAAACTACGATCATCACCGGTAATGGTCCCGATTATTGTCACTTCGGGGTTAACGGATCATAACACATAATAGGTGACATTAGACTTGCAAGATAGGATCAAGAACTCACATATATTCATGGAAACATAACAGGTTCAGATCTGAAATCATGGCACTCGGGCCCTAGTGACAAGCATTAAGCATAGCAAAGTCATAGCAACGTCAATCTCAGAACATAGTGGGTACTAGGGATCAAACCCTAACAAAACTAACTCAATTACATGGTAAATCTCATCCAACCCATCACCGTCCAGCAAGCCTACGATGGAATTACTCACGCACGGCGGTGAGCATCATGAAATTCGTGATGGAGGAAGGTTGATGACGACGATGGCGACGGATTTCCCTCTCCGGAGCCCCGAACGGACTCCAGATCAGCCCTCCCAAGAGATATTAGGGCTTGGCGGCGGCTCCATATCGTAAACCGCGATGAAACCGTCTCTTTGAATTTTCTCTCACCGAACGTGAATATATAGAGTTGGAGTTGAGGTCGGTGGAGCACCAGGGGGCCCACGAGGCAAGGGGCGCGCCCAGGGGGTAGGCGCGCCGCCACCCTCGTGGACAGGGTATGGGCCCCGTGGCCTTGATTCTTTCGCCATTATTTTTTATTAATTCCAAAAATATTCTCTATGAAGTTTCAGGTCATTCCGAGAACTTTTATTTCTGCACAAAAATAACAGCATGGCAATTCTGCTGAAAATAGCGTCAGTCCGGGTTAGTTCCATTCAAATCATGCAAGTTAGAGTCCAAAACAAGGGTAAAAGTGTTTGGAAAAGTAGATACGACGGATACGTAGAAACTCCACCAAGCTTAAACCTTTGCTTGTCCTCAAGCAATTCAATTGACAAACTGAAAGTGATAAAGAAAAACTTTTACAAACTCTGTTTGCTCTTGTTGTTGTAAATACGTAAAGCTAGCATTGAAGTTTTCAGCAAAGATTTTGAACTAACCATATTCACAATAACACTTAGGTCTCATGTTTACTCATATCAATGGCATAATCAACTAGCGAGCAATAATAATAAATCTCGGATGACAACACTTTCTCAAAACAATCATAATATGATATAACAAGATGGTATCTCGCTAGCCCTTTCTGAGACCGCAAAACATAAATGCAGAGCACCTCTGAAGATCAAGGACTGACTAAACTTTGTAATTCATGGTAAAAGAGATCCAATCATAGTCATTCCCAATATAAATTAATATTAATGGATGCAAATGACAGCGGTGCACTCCAGCTGTTGCTTTTTAATAAGAGGGTGATGACTCCACATAAAAGTAAATAGATAGGCCCTTCGCAGAGGGACGCAAGGATTTGTAGAGGTGCCAGAGCTAGAGTTTTGAAATAGAGATGAATAATATTTTGAGCGGCATACTTTCATTGTCAACATAACAACCGAGAGATCTCGATATCTTCCATGCTACACACATTATAGGCGGTTCCCAAACAGAATCGTAAAGTTCATAATCCCCCACCACCAACAAGCATCAATCCATGGCTTGCTCGAAACAACGAGTGCCTCCAACTAGCAACAGCCCTGGGGGAGTTTTGTTTGCTATTATTTTGATTTGATTTTGTTAGAGCATGGAACTGGGCATCCCGGTGACCAGCCATTTCCTCGTGAGTGAGGAGCAGAGTCCACTCCTCTTGAGAATAACCCGCCTAGCATGGAAGATACAGACAACCCTAGTTGGTACATGAGCTATTCGAGCATGCAAAACAGAATTTCATTTGAAGGTTTAGAGTTTGGTACATACAAATTTACTTGGAACGGCAGGGAGATACCGCATATAGGAACGTATCATGGACTCATATGGAATAACTTTGGGGTTTATGGAAGTGGATGCACAAGCAGTATTCCCGCTTAGTACAAGTGAAGGCTAGAAAAAGACTGGGAAGCGACCAACTAGAGAGCAACAACAGTCATGAACATGCATTAAAATTAATAAACATTGAGTGCAAGCATGATTAGGATATAATCCACCATGAACATAAATATCGTGGAGGCTATGTTGATTTTGTATTCAACTACATGTGTGAACATGTGCCAAGTCAAGTCACTCGAATCGTTCAAAGGAGGATACCACCCTATCATACCACATCACAACCATTTTAATAGCATGTTGGCACGCAAGGTAAACTATTATAAACTCCTAGCTAATTAAGCATGGCATAAGCAACTATAAAATCTAATTGTCATTGCAAACATGTTCATTCATAATAGGCTGAATCAGGAACGATGAACTAATCATATTTACAAAAACAAGAGAGGTCGAGTTCATACCAGTTTTTCTCATCTCAATCAGTCCATCATATATCTTCATTATTGCCTTTCACATGCACGACCGAACGATGTGAATAATTATAATAGTGCATGTGCATTGGACTAAGCTGGAATCTACAAGCATCTGATACACAGGAGTGTTGGGGAACGTAGTAATTTCAAAAAAATTCCTACACACACAGGATCATGGTGATGCATAGCAAAGAGAGGGGAGAGTGTGTCCACGTACCCTCGTTGACCGAAAGCAGAAGCATTAGCACAACATGGTTGATGTAGTCATACGTCTTCACGATCCGACTAATCCAAGTACCGAACGCACGGTACCTCCGAGTTCAGCACATGTTCAACTCAATGACGTCGCACGAGCTCCGATCCAACAGAGCTTCGTCAGAGAGTTTCGTCAGCACAATGGCGTGATGACGGTGATGATGATGCTACCGACGCAGGGCTTCTCCTAAGCACCGCTACGATAATATCGAGGTGGATTATGGGGGAGGAGAGCACCGCACATGGCTAAGAGATCAATGATCAATTGTTGTGTCTCCAAGGGGTGCCCCCCTCCCCTTATATAAAGGAGTGGAGGAGGGGGAGGAGGCCGGCCTCTCTAGGCGCGCCCCATGAGGAGTCCTACACCCACCGGCAGTAGGACTCCCCCTTCCAAGTAGGAGTAGGAGAAGGGAAGGAAGGGAGAGAGGAAGAGAAGGAAAAAGGGGGGCGCCACCCCCCCTCCTTGTCCAATTCGCACTAGAGGGGGAGGGGGCACGCGGCTGCCCTGGCCGCCCCTCCTCTTCTCCCACTAAGGCCCTAGGCCCAATTACTCCCCGGGGGGTTCCGGTAACCCCCCGGTACTCCGGTATATGCCCGAAACTCCCGGAACTTCCGATGTCCGAACATAGTCGTCCAATATATTGATCTTTACGTCTCGACCATTTCGAGACTCCTCGTCATGTCCGTGATCATATGGGACTCCGAACTACCTTCGGTACATCAAAACACTAAAATCATAATACCGATCGTCACCGAACGTTAAGCGTGCAGACCCTACGGGTTCGAGAACTATGTAGACATGACCGAGACACGTCTCCGGTCAATAACCAATAGCGGAACCTGGATGCTCATATTGGCTCCTACATATTCTACGAAGATCTTTATCGGTCAGACCGCATAACAACATACGTTGTTCCCTTTGTCATCGGTATGTTACTTGCCCGAGATTCGATCGTCGGTATCTCAATACCTAGTTCAATCTCGTCTCACCGGCAAGTCTCTTTACTCGTTCCGTAATACATCATCCGCAACTAACTCATTAGTTGCAATGCTTGCAAGGCTTATGTGATGTGCATTACCGAGAGGGCCCAGAGATACCTCTCCAACAATCGGAGTGACAAATCCTAATCTCGAAATACGCCAACCCAACATGTACCTTTGGAGACACCTGGAGAGCTCCTTTATAATCACCCAGTTACGTTGTGATGTTTGGTAGCACACAAAGTGTTCCTCTGGTAAACGAGAGTTGCATAATCTCATAGTCATAGGAACATGTATAAGTCATGAAGAAAGCAATAGCAACATACTAAACGATCGAGTGCTAAGCCAACGAAATGGGTCAAGTCAATCACATCATTCTCCTAATGATGTGATCCCGTTAATCAAATAACAACTCTTTGTCTATGGTTAGGAAACATAACCATCTTTGATTAATGAGCTAGTCAAGTAGAGGCATACTAGTGACACTCTGTTTATCTATGTATTCACACATGTATTATGTTTCCAGTTAATACACTAGTGCAGAACCGGGCAATACGGTTCGTAAGGCCCTTTAGTGCCGGTTCCATAACCGGCACTAAAGTGTGGGCACTAAAGGCCCCCCCTTTAGTACCGGTTCAGCACGAACCGGTGCTAAAGGGAAACCACGTGGCACGAGCCAGCTCCGGGGGCCGGGAGCCCTTTAGTACCGGTTGGTAACACCAACCGGTACTAAATGTTTGTGGGTTTTTGTTTTATTTTTTATATTTCGATTAAATTTGTGTTATCAAATTAATTTAGGATTGTTTTACGTTATAATGAGTTGTAGTCGTCATCATCGCATATTAATAAATAAATAAACTCTAGCTAGCTAAAAATCATCGTAGTCGTCATTAATTACCACTATTTAATCATCATATATAGTCATTACCGCTAGCTATCTAATCATCACCAACACTGGCTAGCTTAAAGAAGAAACCTTCACTTTGTAACAGAAGCAAAGATATCATCGAGTTCAACATAATCATCACCAACACCGAAGTTCAGGACAATACGGACATGAGAGAGGACAAGTACTAATTAAGAGCATGAACTAGCTACTCCTGCTGCTCCCTCTCAGGTAGAATAGCATAGAACATGTATAGCTCTCCTGATTCATCATACTGGAGCATGCAGATGAATCTGTCTCCTAATCTTGGGTTGCGCTTCTCCTTGCTGCCCCCTAGTACTTCTCTGCGATCGTTAACAATTTTGCTCCAATCTTTCACTATTAAGCATTCTTCGCTTTCAGAAATCCTGAATGCACTCATGTGCAATGTAGGTAATCTTGGTCCTAAGCTAACCATTGACATGCGACCTTTTGTCTCGATCCACTGAGGCACAACTGTCATCGGAAGTCACTGTTGAAGAACATCGTATAGTAATTAATATACTAAGCAATGAAAGTTTAGATTCAAAAATAATGTATGCAAAAGATGCACTAATTAAGGACAAATAGTTAAAATCTTACCATCTTTCGATTATAGATGTGACCGTAGTTCAATACGATCACCATTGGTCGCACGTTTTGAGTACTAACATTTCTAAGTTCAGAAAAAAAATTTGTCTTGACAGTATTAAGATCCTCAAGCCATGAAACATAATGACTTATCTCCTCGCAGTTTAGTTGAGCCCCGAGGCAGTAGTAGGTCCTGTCTACCAAGCGCCGGACATGTTTGCTTGAACCGAAATAAGCTGACAATACAAATTAGTTGTCAACTATTTTTGAATAAACTGTATCAAAGACATAAACATATGCATGCATGGTTGAGAAAAACTCACCAAATGGTAGAACTGGAGGCGTTTGCACATCGACCCAGATGTCTATATTACCTTCAATATCATCTTCCGGACGAATATCAAAGGTGATAACCATATCAGGCTCAAATGCATAAGCCTTGCATAGTGCTTGCCAAGTTTTGCATTCAAAATGGGTGTATGTGTTCCATTATATAATTTGACGTTGAAAGTATACCCATGCTCGGTCTTCAAGTAAACTCTCTTTACCTCCATATCATCTATAGCACTAAAACCTATCTTATCCAAGACAAAAATTCTTGCATGGCAGGGGATGCGCTAGTAGAATAGTGAAAATTTAAAATTATAAGTTGAAGCAAATGAAGCATAAGTCATGCTTTAAAATTATAAGTTGAAGCAAATGAAGCATAAGTTTTGCATTCAAATAATAATTGCCGTTGTGACTTACTGTATCCACTTCGAATGTCTCATCCAGCTTGATGCTGAAGCGCCTACCATCAACAAGGAAATTTCTGTCGCACAGCGCGCTGGTCTTCACAGTGTTCGCACATAATGAAATCTTTTTCGTCGTCAAATGACATTTCCTATATGTTCATATAGGTGAAACATTAAATACTTATTACTATCTAGCATTAATTAATATCTAGCCAATTCAAATATATATTCATCTAACATATGACATTAATATATATCTAACTATATTCATCTCTAACAATTGACATTACTATATATTTAACTTTTTATCTAACTCATCTAACATTCGACATTAATCTAACATTTATATAAACTAAATATATATAAAAAAATTAAATAAACAGAAAAACTCATTAACAAATAATATTTTAATTAGATCATCAAATCTCAGATACCTAAATTTTCTTACTAAAAATAAACTAGTTATATTAATTATTCAACTAGTTCAAATTTCATATACCTAAATAAACTAGTTCGACAATTTTCTTAATAAAAATAAACTAGTTATATTAATTATTCAACTAGTTCAAATCTCATATACCTAAATAAACTAGTTCAAAAATTTTCTTACGAAAAATAAACTAGTTATATTAATTATTCAACTAGTTCAAATCTCATATACCTAAATAAACTAGTTCGACAATTTTATTACTAAAAATAAACTAGTTATATTAATTAATATCTAGCTATATTCAGGACATGAATTTTTGGGATATGGTGCCACGCGAGGATGTTATCCTGACCGACCATTGATGCTAGTGATTCACACTTAATATTGTGATTAACTGGATACTGGGGCAATACGCAGGGATAAGCTAGCAAATGCACAGCGTTAAATACGTGGGTGTTTATGATCAGGGTGCAACCGTGCAGGGCTGCAGGTTACCATTCAATGCAATAAACGCTCGTGACCTGGGCCATAGTAAATGAGGCCTGCTCCTAGTTAAATAGTACAAATTACTCACCCAGCCTGCACTATGGATCTTTTTGTCAACCACATGGGATCAAGTTCGTCTCGGTGAAAGTTGTTTGCTCCAGTTCTTGCTTCATATGCATGTTCACCCACAGCCTTGTATTGCAATAGCAGCTTTGCCAAAGCAACCTTTTTTTGACCAGATGAAAATTGCATCCCCCCTGTTCTGTTGCTAGCAGGAGTTGTTTCTGAACTTGTGCTAACAACATTACAACAAAATCAAGGCTGCTTGAACCAAAGTAACTTCTCTTTGTTTTCTCCTTTGCGTGGCGATTCAATTGAATCGCATCAATATTTTTCTCTTTCGGATCTGTTTGGAAGATGAGTATTCCATAGTGAAGGGTTCCAACATTTAGAAAACAAATCCGTTCAGGAAAAATATGAAGAAAATAATAAAGGAAACTGTGGCATGTTCTGGAAATCCCAAACATGAATATGGATACCTGCACATCATTATCTTCTGCATGCAAAGTGCATGATAGAATGTTGTTTTGTCAAGCAAAAACTAAAATTACTGACAAACTGTGGCATGCACCTGTCGTCACCCAAGACCTCACTATACAACCATCATCAACCTACCATTTGGAGAGCCAAGAACGAGAAGGTCGACATGGCATTAAGCTTCCCCGACGGGGAAGTGGTATGGGTCACTGGAATATGGAGTAGTGCGCTCAGCTGTTGTTCTTTTTGTTAGGCTAGTACGTCTAGAGTACGGAGTAGATCTTTTAGTGTGTCTAGAGTATGGATTGGTGGAGTTTTTTTTTATTCTTTTCTAGCAGGGTGCGAACAGAACAACAACTCTCAATCTTCAGCAGTTTCCAATCTTAGTGGTTTACTCTCTAGACCAGCTCGAGATTATGATTTTTGGTACAGAAACACTACACCATGGCCGTGCCCGTGCTAGAGAAGTAGAGGTGCTGGAGGAGCCAATGAACTGTTGTGAGGCATTGAGGGGGGAGAGAGAGAGATAGGAGATGAACATGAGAGGGACAGTAAATAAGAGATGTGTTGCAGCGTGATGAAGGTGGGAGGAGAAAAAACTATCCAGGCTTTAATGCAGTGCATGAAGGTGGGAGGAGAAAAACTATCCAGGCTTTAATGTAGTGCAATCAATTTCCATCGACGCGCCTACCGTTTCAATGCGTGAGGCTGCCTGCCATGGCCATTTACTGGGGTTGCTGTGGCAATACGGGCACTCTACCAGCTGGTGTACGCTGACCAGGAAAAGGTTATACGGCAACGACATATTGTAGTAGCACGAATCACGTGAGCACGAGCCGTTCTGACAACGACCTCGCGTGGCTGCATGTACACACACGATTTATCGCTATATTCATCTCTAACAATTGACATTAATATATATTTAACTTTTTTATCTAGCTAATTCATCTAATACTAGTCGCCAACCCGTGCATTCGCACGGTCTAGGTCCTAAATATTACATTGTTGTCTATATTATTAGCATACACGGTTGTGTAGGATTACACTGGACCTGCCATCTAATAGAACCTGAAGAATTTAAAACATGGGATTGATGGGTGAGTACATTTATGCAATGAAGATCTTAAAAAAAATTGTCCCTCACTTAGGTAGTGTGGAGTCGCCAAATATATTGCTTACTTGCGAAGACTATTCATATGTGCAAAGTCTTGAACCTTATACATGTAACTATGTCAGAATAATAGCATGGTTGCCAATTATATTTCTTTATGAAAATGCTAAACTGTATTAACGATAGTGTACTACACAATTCTTATATCGTCCTTAATGATATAAATGTGTTGCCCCTATACACAATTTCATTTTAGGAAAAACAAAAAAAGAATATTCTCATATACTTTATGCTTGACACTTCATATATCCTTGTAATTAAGCGAGTTAGAGAAATGTTGAAATTAGTTAAGAAACCAAGCAATGATACAAACACTAAGTTGGAATTAAACAAATACTCCTACCTGTTAAAGAGCTTTGTTGAACATGATAGAACGCCATAACTTCAAGAGCTTTCTTTAACATCATAGAACCTTGCATATAACAGATTTGCATGAAACACACTTGAACAACATATTGGAATACGTATAAAATTAATTTTGACCCGTACATAGTATAGATGTGGTACATAGATGATGGTCTTATGTGGCGAATTTACTTTCATATTTACGCACAGACTACATGGCAAAATTCTGCACTGTTACCATACAAATTGGTGGGATGAGTGCTCTATATTTTTCCTTTTGTATAATACCTTTTTGTTGTGAGTTAAAGAAATGCACTTTGTTGCTTGGTCAGGGGAGAAATTTAAGAGGGCTTATCCCATCATGGATTTTAGAGCCGTACATAATACGAATATAAATTAAAACCTTGAATATATCTGTATTTTGCACAACAGTTCCAATCAGAGAAATTCTTCTGCTTACAATTATTTATCAAGCACAGAGACGAATCGGACTTACAGACTAACAGAATATTGATTCCACTATCTAACACTAAATACGAATATGTGCCTATATGAAGCATCCATCGTCACCATCCTTGACAAATAACCCAAGTTCAAGCTATGTGTGTTCCGACACACATATATGCTGGCATATAGAAGGAGATGATAGAAATTAAGGAGATATTCAAAATACATGGATTAGTAGAACATATGTGTGTAGTCTTAATTACGGGTTGTAATGGTAATTAAGAACCAATAGAAGAATAACAACATTAAGATGGCCTGCCCCTCAATGGCGAAATCTAGCATCGCCATGTGCTTAGCACCATCTAATGCAAAACTGCTAATTATGTGTCTTTAAGGTAATTTATTCATTGACGCTGGTGAATCTGTCGAACTTTCGAAGGTAGATCATTAGTTGCCATGTTTTCCCACAAAACTTGCATACTGGAAGGAAAATGTGAATAAATGTAGATCAAACGGACATGTGAGATCTCATTATGGAGAAGTCAAAAATATAGGAAGAAGAACACATTACATTTGAAGTAACGGATAGGAATTGAACTGAAAGAAGTGTTGCATACATGATATTTGGTGCATGAGATGTTGAAGAACACCAGATTGATGCGCTAGTGCAGTAACATCAGACAACTATACTGCTTGTGAAGTTCGTCCTCTCCTACAATGAAGATTTTCTTGCTTGCAGGAATTGGCAAAGATGTGTTTAGCATCGATGCATTGGAGAAGACACACAATCGTGACATAAACATGGATTTGAAACTGCATGTTACAACAAAGTGATTAATGTTTGTAGCCCAAATGTATGAAAATAAGAATATTAGCATGAGAACTCATGAACCGAAACCAAATCATCCGCATACCAAATCAACAAATAGAATACTGCACAAATTACCTTAAAGAGAAAGCATGAAAAGAAGAATATTAACATGAAACTCCTCGTTTTAATTAAAAAAATTAACATGAGAACTGAAACATGTCATGCCATCTTGAGCAGCCATCTTGAGCAACGCTCTCTGACCAATCTCGATTCCCAAGGAACTTTTCTTTCTCCACAAAGAATAGCACAGGGCTGCACATGGAGTTGCTTTTGGGATTTCTGTCGAGACTAATCATCATGGCCCCAATACATCACTGACGTACTGAACCCAAAACGACACATGCAAGTTGATCTTTAACCTGGGCGTTAGGTGCCATGAGTGATCTGGCTCTCCAACCTTGACAGGGACGCTCTGCCGGCCTTAATCTCATATCCTGCGCTCACAACATTATCTTAATGCACTGGCCGTTAAGATCGTGAGAAACGGGCAACGTTGATCAATAGCAGCTTTCTATGGCGGCGCGCACTGCATCCATGTGTTTGACGACTGGCCATACCGTCAACGCAACAGCATGTCCACGGCTGCAGAGGTAGCACTTGGCGACGGGGACCAGCAGGCACCAGAAGGCTAAAGCCAAGCAGGCCATAACTGGGAGATGAGATGCGTAAGATCACGCACAGAGATTATGCCCAAAGAAGTTGCGATTAGATTGCTACGTGGGAATTTCTTGATCGTGATTTATGGGCCCCAAGTAGAAAGTATAGGAGATAGAGATTTCTTTTTTAAGAATAAGAAAGAGATAGAGATTGGTTTTTAAAAATGAGCTGTATACATTGGTTTAATTAGGAAAATTAGAAATTGAGTAGTAGTAGTAGTATCGTGCCTTTGGTGGATTCTATTTTCACGGCCGGAAACGATTGTGGGCTTTGGGGAGGTTGTACGTAGAGGTCTAGAGTCTAGAGTCTATGCAAACTGATATTGATGTGAGGGTATTTTCCTTCTATTTTAACAACCGTGAAAGATATAGACTGGCTAGAAGTTTGTTTCATTGCGTACTTCTATTTGATGTTTTTTTCTTCTACCTGTTACAACCGTGAAAGATAGATTGTTTTTTTTTGGCCTAGGATTTTTGAGATTGATCTCCACCGTAATAGTTCTGTTTCATTGTGTACTTCTATTTGATGTTTTTTTCTTCTACCTGTTACAACCGTGAAAGATAGATTGTTTTTTTTTGGCCTAGGATTTTTGAGATTGATCTCCACCGTAATAATTCGGTCCTACCAGATGAACGGCTCGTAAAATCTAATTAACGTGAGAATTTCTTGGAAGTCTAGAATTAGTATCGGTATAGATTCGACATTAATCTAACATTCGATCATCTAATTAAATTTTCTAAAAAACAGAAAACAGAAAACAGAAAATAAGTAAAAAAATGTGTGCGTGTGTGTGTGCATGTGTGTGTATATATGTGTGTGTGTATGTGTGTCTATATGTGTGTGTCTGTGTACGTATACACTGCAGCGCGCGGCCCCGTACGCCGCCGCCCTGTATGTACGAGCGGGGGCGGCGGCGTACGGGGCGGGGACGGCGGCGTACGTACGGGCCGGGTGTGCGCGCGGCGCGGGTACGCGAGAGCGAGAGAGACGTACGGGCCGGACTGCGGCGCGACGACGAGGGACGGCGGGCGGCGGGCGACGGGCGGCGGGCGGACGACGGGCGACGGGCGCGGCGGGCGGCGACGACGGGACTCGAGCGGTGCGCGGCGATGTCGCGAGAGGTTGGAGACGAAGTGGGGAGATGTAACTGAAATTTTCGTAAGTGTTGTATATATAGGAGAGGCCTTTAGTCCGGTTGGAGCTACCAACCGGTACTAAAGGCCTCGCGCTGCCACCCCAAAGTTTAGTCCCACCTCGCCGGGCGAAGGGCAGCCGCACTGGTTTATAAACCCAGCCGCGGCTACCTCTTTGAACTCCTCTATATAGCAGGCTTGTGGGCCTAACTTCTGCGCGCTGCCCTGTGAGTCTGCTGGGCCTTTAGGGCCTATAATTGCACGCCCGTGGCCTAGCAGGCCCACAGGGCAGCGCCCCAATTTTTTATAGTTTTTTTCTTTTTTGCGTTATTTTCTTCTATTTATTTCAGCGTAGTTTTTTGTATAGTTTTTTCTTTTTTGTTATATTTATTTTCTTCTATTTATTTGTGATTCTTTTCTGCTTTATTTTTTCTTCTATTTATTTCTGAGTACTTTTTTCTTTTCTGCTATATTGATTTTCTTCTATTTATTTCTGAGTAGTTTTTTAATATAGTTTTTTTCTTTTCAGCTATAGCTTTTTTTTCTTTTCTGCTATTTTTCTTTTCTGCAAAACTTGATGGTCAAAGTCTGGAGTTATAACCAAAGTTTAAAAAAAGAAATGCCGACATGCAATTAGTTTTTGCCATAACAGAAGAAGTCCGAAGTTCTAATAAGTTATTAAAAATAAAAAAGAGGTGCAATGCTCGTTAATTTACTTCAAGCCTTTCGGAATAGTTTAAACTGCACTGCGCATAGCTCCGTGCAGTCTACCATATTGCTGAAGGCTTGAAGCTAAGCAACGTGAGCATTGAGCCTCTTCTTCATCGTCTCTACACTCAGGGCTTATAAACCGCTCCTAGTCCCTCTCTCTTCGCGAGGTGGGACTAAAAAACAGCTTACTAAGAAATTGTAGTACTGGTTCATCCATGAATCGGTACTAAAGGTGCTCGTGGGGCCCAGCCTTACCTGACACAACCTCATTAGTACCAGTTCGTGACACGAACCGGTGCTAAAGGTTCGCCACGAACCGGTACTAAAGATCTCCTCCCGCCTAGCAGTTGGAACCGGTACTAAAGAGCTCCTACCGCCTAGCAGTTGGAACCGGTACTAAAGAGCTCCTCCCGCCTAGCAGTTGAATGGTGCATACTGATGCACAAAAAGTCTGGAGTTGTAATAAGTTTAAAAATGAAATGCCTTTGTAACAGATGAGTTTAATTTCGTCATAAACCCAAATACTTCAAAAGAGATTGTCCAGTTTGTAAACGAAGTGCATACAGTTTTTGCCGTAACCCTCTCTACTTTTTTGAACATGATATGTGGGTGAAATGATGATACCATGCCAAGTTTCAACTTTTTCAGAGTTCATTTGTAGTGCTTTTCAATTTCCAGGCCATTTACTTCTCAAAACAAATCATTAAATTCATGAAAAATAGCAAATGAAGGGCATAAACGGTTGAAAGTTGATGGCGTCGCTTTGAATGGTGCATACTGAACGCAAAAAATATAAGAGCATTTAGATCATGATCTTATATTTCTTTACAGTCTAAATTGTCAATATGATCTTATAACATCAAAAATACTTTGATCATCAATGATCTTTGTGTGTACAATCTGAATTGTCAATATGAGTCATCAACGATTTATAAAACGATGAAGACTCATATTGCGGCCACAAATTCTACACATAGAGTTCAATGAAGACCAAGTGCTTGTGATAGTTTGAGAAATAACATATTTAAGGTGGTAAAAGGCTTGTTAGGGGAGCGAGGTGGGACTAAAAACAGCTTGCCATAACCTCATTAGTACCGGTTCGTGGTACGAACCGGCACTAAATGGTGATTGTGGGGCCATAGCCTGACCGCAGGCTGACACAGCCTCTTTAGTACCGGTTCGTGGCATGAACCGGTACTAAAGGTTCGCCATGAACCGGTGCTATTGATCGCCGCCACGAACCGGCACTAATGTACACATTAGTGTCGGCTCAAATTCAAACCGGCACTATTGTGCTTCACATTTGACCCTTTTTCTACTAGTGTTAATACAATTCTAGCATGAACAATAAACATTTATCATGATATAAGGAAATAAATAATAACTTTATTATTGCCTCTAGGGCATATTTCCTTCAGTCTCCCACTGGAACTAGAGTCAATAGTCTAGATTACACAGTAATGATTCTAACACCCATGGAGTCTTGGTGTTGATCATGTTTTGCTCGTGGAAGAGGCTTAGTCAACGGGTCTGCAACATTCAGATCCGTATGTATCTTGGAAATCTCTATGTGTCCCACCTGGACTTGATCACGGATGGAGTTGAAGCGTCTGTTGATGTGCTTGGTTCTCTTGTGAAATTTGGATTCCTTTGCCAAGGCAATTGCACCAGTATTGTCACAAAAGATTTTCATTGGATCCGATGCACTAGGTATGACACCTAGATCGGATATGAACTCCTTCATCCAGACTCCTTCATTTGCTACTTCCGAAGCAGCTATGTATTCTGCTTCACACGTAGATCCCGCCACGACGCTTTGTTTAGAATGCTCCAACTGACAGCTCCACCGTTCAATATAAACACGTACCCGTTTTGCGATTTAGAATCGTCCGGATCAGTGTCAAAGATTGCATCGATGTAACCATTTACGACGAGCTCTTTGTCACCTCCATAAACGAGAAACATATCCTTAGTCCTTTTCAGGTATTTCAGGATGTTCTTGACCGTTGTCCAGTGATCCACTCCTGGATTACTTTGGTACCTCTCTGCTAAACTAATAGCAAGGCACACATTAGGTCTGGTACACATCATTGCATACATGATAGAGCCTATGGCTGAATCATAGGGAACACCTTTCATTTTCTCTCTATCTTCTGCAGTGGTTGGTCATTGAGTCTTACTCAACTTCACACCTTGTAACACAAGTAAGACCCCTTTATTTGTCTAATCCATTTTGAACTTCTTCAAAACGTTGCCAAGTATGTGCTTTGTGGAAGTCCAATTAAGCGTCTTGATCTATCTCTGTAGATATTGATGCCCAATATGTAAGCAGCTTCACCGAGGTCTTTCATTGAAAAACTCTTATTCAAGTATCCTGTTATGCTATCCAGAAATTCTATATCATTTCCAATCAACAATATGTCATCCACATATAAGATTAGAAATGCTACAGAGCTCCAACTCATTTCTTGTAAATACAGGCCTCTCCAAAAGTCTGTATAAAACCATATGCTTTGATCAAACTATCAAAACATTTATTCCAACTCCGAGAGGCTTGCACTATTCCATAAATGGATCGCTGGAGTTTGCACACTTTGTTAGCACCCTTTGGATCGATAAAACCTTCTAGTTGCATCATATAGAACTCTTCTTCCAGAAATCCATTTAGGAATACCGTCTTTACATCCATTTGCCAAATTTCATAATCATAAAATGCAGCAATAGCTAACATGATTCGGACGGATTTAAGCATCGCTACGGGTGAGAAAGTCTCATCGTAGTCAACTCCTTGAACTTGTCGAAAACCTTTCGCGACAAGTCGAGTTTGTAGACAGTAACATTACCATCAGCGTCTGTCTTTTTCTTGAAGATCCATTTATTCTCGATGGCTTGCCTATCATCGGGCAAGTCAACCAAAGTCCAAACTTTGTTCTCATACATGGATCCCATCTCGGATATCATGGCCTCAAGCCATTTTGTGTAATCTGGGCTCATCATCGCTTCCTCATAGTTCATAGGTTCGTCATGGTCTAGTAACATGACCTCCAGAATAGGATTACCGTACCATTCTGGTGCGGATCTTACTCTGGTTGACCTACGAGGTTCGGTAGTAACTTGATCTAAAGTTTCATGATCATCATCATTAGCTTCCTCACTAGTTGGTCTAGATGTCACAGGAACCGGTTTCTGTGATGAACTACTTTCCAATGAGGAAGCAGGTACAGTTGCCTCATCAAGTTCTACTTTCCTCCCACTCACTTCTTTCGAGAGAAACTCCTTCTCTAGAAAGGTTCCATTCTTAGCAACAAAAGTCTTTCCTTCGGATCTGTGATAGAAGGTGTACCCAACTTTCTCTTTTGGTTATTTTATGAAGAAACATTTCTCCGATTTGGGTTCGAGCTTATCAGTTTGAAGCTTTTTTACATAAGCATCGCAGCCCCGAACATTAAGAAACGACAACTTTGGTTTCTTGCCAAACCACAGTTCATAAGGAGTCATCTCAACGGATTTAGATGGTGCCCTATTTAATGTGTATGCAGCCGTCTCTAAAGCATAACCCCAAAACGATAGCGTAAATCAGTAAGAGACATCATAGATCGCACCATATCTAGGAAAGTATGATTACGACGTTCGGACACAGCATTACGCTGTGGTGTTCCAAGTGGCGTGAGTTGCGAAATTATTCCACATTGTTTCAAATGAAGACTAGACACGTAACTCAAATATTCTCCTCCACGATCAGATTGTAGAAACTTTATTTTCTTGTTACGATGATTTTCCACTTCACTTTGAAATTCTTTGAACTTTTCAAATGTCTCAGACTTATGTTTCATCAAATAGATATACCCATATCTGCTCAAATCATCTGTGAACGTGACAAAATAATGATATCCGCCGCGAGCCTCAACATTCATCGGACCACATACATCAGTATGTATGATTTCCAACAAATCTGTTGCTCGCTCCATTCTTCCAGACAACGGCGTTCTAGTCATCTTGCCCATGAGGCATGGTTCGCAAGTACCAAGTGATTCATAATCAAGTGATTCCAAAAGCCCATCAGAATGGAGTTTCTTCATGCGCTTTACATGCGCTTTGCACTATCATTATCAACTCTGCATCTTTTAGCTTCAATACTATGAATATTTGTATCTCCACTATGGAGATTCAAAAAGAATGGACCACTCTTCAAGGGTGCATGACCATAAAATATATTACTCATATAAATAGAACAACCATTATTCTTTGGTTTAAATGAATAACCGTCTCGCATCAAACAAGATCCAGATATAATGTTCATGCTCACTGCTGGCACCAAATAACAATTATTTATATCTAATACTAATCCCGAAGGTAGATGTAGAGGTAGCATGCCGACCGCGATTACATCGACTTTGGAACCATTTCCCACGCGCATCGTCACCTCGTCCTTTGCCAATCTTCGCTTAATCTGTAGTCCCTGTTTCGAGTTGCAAATATTAGCAACGGAACCAGTATCAAATACCCAGGCACTACTGGGAGAATTAGTAAGGTACACATCAATAACATGTATATCACATATACCTTTGTTCACCTTGCCATCCTTCTTATCCGCCAAATACTTGGGGCAGTTCTGCTTCCAGTGACCAGTCTGCTTGCAGTAGAAGCACTCAGTCTCAGGCTTGGGTCCAGACATGGGTTTCTTCTCTTGAACAACAACTTGTTCGCCGTTCTTCTTGAAGTTCCCCTTCTTCTTCCCTCTGCCCTTTTTCTTGAAACTGGTGGTCTTGTTGAGACCATCAAAACTTGATGCTCCTTCTTGATTTCTACCTCTGCAGCCTTTAGCATTACAAAGAGCTCGGGAATCATCTTATCCATCCCTTGTATGTTATAGTTCATCACAAAGCTCTTGTAGCTTGGTGGCAGTGATTGAAGAATTCTATCAATAACACTATCATCCGAAAGATTAACTCCCCCAGTTGAATTAAGTGATTGTTGTACCCAGACATTCTGAGTATATGCTCATTGACAGAACTATTCTCCTCCATCTTGCAGCGTGGAACTTATTGGAGACTTCATATCTCTCAATCCGGGCATTTGCTTGAAATATTAACTTCAACTCCTGGAACATCTCATAGGCACCATGACGTTCAAAACGTCGTTGAAGTCCCGGTTCTAAGCCGTAAAGCATAGCACACTGAACTATCAAGTATTCATCAGCTTTGCTCTACCAGAAATTCATAACATCTGGTGTTTCTCCTGCAGCATGTTTGGCACCTAGCGGTGCTTCCAGGACGTAATTCTTCTGTGCAGCAATGAGGATAATCCTCAAGTTACGAACCCAGTCCGTGTAATTGCTACCATCATCTTTCAACTTTGCTTTCTCAAGGAACGCATTAAAATTTGATGGAACAACAACACAGGCCATCTATCTACAACAACATAGACATTCAAAATACTATCAGGTACTAAGTTCATGATAAATTAAAATTCAATTAATCAAATTATTAAAGAACTCCCACTTAGATAGACATCCCTCTAATCATCTAAGTGATCACGTGATCCATATCAACTAAACCATGTCCGATCATCACGTGGGATGGAGCAGTTTTCAATGGTGAACATCACTATGTTGATCATGTCTACTATATGATTCACGCTCGAGCTTTCGGTCTCCAGTGTTCCGAGGCCATATCTGCATATGCTAGGCTCGTCAAGTTTAACCCGACACTACTAGAAAAATGGCTATAGCTAATATGGACACAAATGGCGCACCATGTATGTCGTGCGCCACTGCAATATAGCAGTGGCGCACCAGATATAGGTGCGCCATTAGTGGCCATATTACTAATGGCGCACCTGGTGTGTGGTGCGCCATTACTAGTTTTGTCCTGGCCCCACACCCTTCCCAGGCTTAGCAGTGGCGCACCAGGGGAAAGTGCGCCATTACTATTTTTAACTAGTAATGGCGCACCACACCCACGATGCGCCACTACTAACAATTTTTGTTTCAATTCTTTTATCAAAACTAGTAATTGCGCACCACACACCAGGTGCGCCATTAGTAACCCTGGTTACCAATGGCGCATTCCTAGGAGGGGCGCCATTGGTAACCTGAGAGCAGCTAGATATTTTTGACAGCCACCTAGCACAGTCACTTTCCCCACTTCATTCTCTCCACCTCTACCAAGCTTGGTCTCGGCTTCCTCCTCCTCACCTCATTTGCACCATAGATTCACCCACATTAAGTGGTTAAATTTCTTTTTTTTGATAGGTAAGTAAGGGGAAAGCTTTCTTTATGTTCTAGATCTACTTTTTCTCCCTCCAACGTAGACACTTTTTATGGCCTAGATCTACGTATGTTTGTGGTGTTGCATATGTTTGTGTTCGTAGGTACCTGTATTTGAAATGCGATAGTTGCCAATATTTTGCCAGAATGTTGATTCATGTTCGTTTCGGCGAGAATGTGGCACTATGCATTCTTTTTGGTCCTATTTTTAGGCAAAGTCATGCCAAATATTTTTTGGTTCTAAAATATTGTTTTGCTCTACCCCGCAGGGCACCATGGTCCGCACGATGACCGAAGGCATCGTGAATATGTTTTTGAGCTCCGCGAAGGCCGAGATGCTTCAAAAGAACGAGATGGAGATAAGATGTCCGTGTCGAGGATGCAAGCTGAAGAGCCTTATGGATCCGGATTCTAGATAGGTGCGGGACCACCTGTTCCTGCGTGGTTTCATGGATGGCTATCGGTGGCAAGGTGATGAAGATGATTATGAAGTCGTCCATGGGGGCCGGGCAAGAAATAAGGAAGGGCAGCAAGACAATAGCGGCGAGGGCGGGCGAGAAGAGGAAGAATCTCCAGGAGATGATCGCGAAGTAGATGCAGGACACAGTCATCATGTAGAAGATGCCGGACATGATGATGAGGAAGATCAAGAAGAAGGGCATGGTCATGAAGATTAAGATGCCGGAGCAGACGACGATGGACCATCGATGGGCTGGGTGCAGGACCCTCATATTCAAGAGCTGCTTCTCAAGCAGACGGGTAACGCAAGAGCTGCCGCCCGAGAGAAAGCCAAGCTGGATCAACTAGAGATAGATGCGGTTACTCCATTGTATGAAGGATGCAAGCCTGAGGATACCCGCCTGAAAGTAACGCTCATGGCTCTGGAGATGAAGGTAAAACACAAAATGACTGACGCAAGCTTTGATGAGAACATGTCATTCTGGCACGAACGTCTTCCCAAGGGGAACAAGTGCCTGACCAGTTTCGAGGAGGCGATGAAAATCGTGTGTCCTCTGGATTTACCGCACGTGAAATACCATGTGTGCATGAACGATTGCATCATTTATCGGGACGAGCACGCGGAGTCTACCATATGTCTGGTGTGCGGCGTCACTCAATACAAGAAGAGGAAGAAAGCTCCTTGAAAAGTGGTGTGGTACTTTCTGATCACTCCTCATCTGCAATGGTGTTTCACGGACCCTAAGCTAGCAAAGCTCCTGCGTTGGCACGCGGATAGGGAGGAGAAGAAGCGAGAAGATGACGGAAATGATCCGGAGATAAATAAAAAAGACAAGATGCTGAGTCACCCTAAGGATGCGAGCGAGTGGCAAGCGTTGAACTTCGAACTCCCAGAATTTGGGGACGATCCAAGGAACATCATGTTGGGCGCGAGCACCGATGGAGTCAATCCGTTTGGCAGCCAGAGAAGCACACATAGAACTTGGCCTATGTTTGTGTGGACGTATAACCTTCCCCCCTGGATGTGCATGAAGAGGAAGTACATTCACATGAGTATGCTAATTGAAGGGCCGAAACAACCAGGGAACGACATCAATCTGTATATGGGGCTGCTGAAAGTGGAGCTAGACATGCTGTGGAAAACGCCAGCCAATACATGGGACACCGCAGAGAAACAATATTTCCCTATGAGAGCCGCACTGCTCACGAGGGTGCACGGCTATCTCTGTTACGGATATGTCGCGGGGAAGGTGGTCCACGGATTTTGTGCATGCGTAAGGTGCATCGATGACACAACGTATCGCCAGCTAGATAGAGATCCCGGGTCTTCGTAAATCGTGTTCATGGGACATCGAAGGTGGCTTCGCGACGATGACGCGTGGAGAAAATGCAAGGATCTGTTCGATGGTGAAATCGAACCCCGAAGACCCCCACGTACGAGGAGCGGAGAGGAAATAGACGAGCTGTTGAAAAATTGGAAAGAGTGCACACCGCCGAGAAAGAAGCGAAAGGCGCCAGAGCCACTGCTGAAGGTATGGAAAACAAGGTCTGTTTTCTGGGACTTTCCATACTATAAGATCCTCCGTGTGCCTCACAGCCTTGATGTCATGCATATCACGAAGAACGTGTGCAAGAGTCTGCTTGGTACCCTGCTCAACATGCTAGAGAGGACCAAAGATGGGCCGAAAGCAAGGGTAGACTTGCAATCAATGGGCATCAGGGAGGAGCTTCATGCAAGACGCCCTAATGATGATGATGATGATGATGAGGCGAAGGACACTGAAAGTCATCGCAAAGGAAAAAAGGCCAAGAAGATCAAATATGATTGCCCTCCCGGGTGCTTCACTCTAAGTCAGAAGGAGATTGAGCAGTTTTTCACCAGCCTCGTAGGAGTAAAACTTCCTTACGGTTATGCGGGGAAGATAAGCAGATACCTAGACTCAGCGAAGCAGAAGTTCAGCAGGATGAAGTCTCACGACTGTCATGTGCTGATGATGCAGATACTTCCAGTTGCAATCCGTGGGATCATGGACGCCCACGTCCGTGAAACGCTATTTGGCCTATGCAAATTTTTCGACGTCATCTCTCGGAAGTCGGTTGGCGTGAGGCAACTCAGAAGGCTACAGGAAGAGATCGTGGTGATACTATGCGAGCTTGAGATGTACTTCCCGCCTGCATTCTTCGACGTTATGGTGCATCTACTGGTCCATATCGTGGAGGATATCATCCAACTTGGGCCGACGTTCTTGCACAGCATGATGTCGTTCGAAAGGATGAATGGTGTCATCAAAAGGATACGTTCGCAACAGGGCACGTCCAGATGGAAGCATAGACAAGGGCTTTCTGACCGAAGAGTCCATCTCCTTCTGCACGAATTATCTAGGCATCAAGAACCCCGTTGGTCTTCCCGTCAACAGGCACCTCGGCAGGCTCGCTGGATGGGGTCACCGCGAGGGTCGCCGCGAAATGCATGTCGACTTCAAGGGTCGACTCGCCGACTTTGAAAGAGCAAACCTTGTCGCGCTACAACACATAGACGTGGTCGATCCTTGGGTGGTAGAGCACAAAACCTTTATTGAGAAGACGTACAATGACCGAGGCCAACAGAGGACGGACAAAGATATAATCAAAGAGCACAACTCATGTTTCACGCGTTGGTTCAAGGAGAAGCTTCTGTCGTACACTTTACATGAGGATTCTTCCACAGAAGAAAAACTCATATTCGCCTTGTCACAGTGCGCCGAGCACAACCTAATGACCTATGAGGCGTACGATATCAAAAGCTACACATTCTACACCGAGGAAAAGGACATGAATAGCGATTATCAGAACTCCGGGGTAACGATGGAATCCTACACAGGTAACAACAAGGACGGATACCATGGAAGGATCGAGGAGATATGGGAGCTGAGCTACACTGGAGAGAAGGTCCCGATGTTCCGTGTCATATTGGACAAGAGCGTCCTAAAAGAAGACCGGTATTTCACCACAATGGTTATACCCGAAGCCAAATCCAAGACCGCAGGCACAAACGTCACCGCGAAAAATGAGCCATGGGTACTGGCTTCCCATGTGGGCCAATGCTTCTTCATTACCGACCCGTCAAAGCCTAGTCGTGTTGTCGTGAGGGGAGGAAAAAGGAAGATCATCGGAATGGATGGAGTCGCCAATGAGCAAGTCTTCAATAAGTATGGAGACCCGAAGATGGAAGATGATGACGACGATGAAGTACCATACATCACAAGAAGAAGCAGGACCATCCTACCTAAAGGACGTCCATTCAAGAGAAGAACTCAAGGGGTTCCGGGGCTAAATTATTCAACCGCGATAAAGAAGGGCAAGAACATTGTGAAAAGATAGCTAAGATCGAATCACGACGTGTCGGCCGCGTGTATGTGTCAGTGGCAAGCTCAATTATTACATGCAACTAAATTATTACATGTACAAAATCAACATAGCCTTCATGATATTTATGTTCATGGTGAATTATATCCTACCCATGCTTGCACTCAATGTTTATTAATTTCAATGCATGTTCATGACTGTTGTCGCTCTCTAGTTGGTCGCTTCCTAGTCTTTTGCTAGTCTTCACTTGTACTAAGCAGGAATACTGCTTGTGCATCCAATCCCTTAAACCCCAAAGTTATGCCATATGAGTCCACTATACCTTCCTATATGCGGTATCTACCTGCCATTGCAAGTAAATTTGTATGTGCCAAACTCTACACCTTCAAATGAAATTTTTTTTTTGTATGCTCGAATAGCTCATGTATCAACTAGGGCTATCCGTATCTTCCATCCTAGGCGGGTTATTCTCAAGAGGAGTGGACTCCGCTCCTTACTCACGAGAAAATGGCTGGTCACCGGGATGCCAAGTCCCATGCTTTATGCAAATCAAATCTAAATAATTGCAAACAAAACTCCCCCTGGGACTGTTGTTAGTTGGAGGCACTCGTTGTTTCGAGCAAGCCATGGATTGATGCTTGTTGGTGGAGGGGGAGTATAAACTTTACCATTCTATTTGGGAACTGCCTATAATGTGTGTATCATGGAAGATATCGCCATCTCTTGGTTGTTATGTTCACAATGAAAGTATGCCGCTCAAGATATTATTTATCTCTGCTTTAAAATCAAGCTCTGGCACCTTTACAAATCCCTGCTTCCCTCTGCGAAGGGCCTATCTATTTACTTTTATGTTGAGTCATCACCCTCTTATTAAAAAGCACCAGCTGGAGAGCACCGCTGTCATTTGCATCCATTACTATTAATTTATATTGGGTATGACTATGAGTGGATCTCTTTTACCATGAATTACAATGTCTAGTGAGTCCTTGATCTTTAAAGGTGCTCTGCATTTATGTTTTGCGGTCTTAGAAAGGGCTAGCGAGATACATCTTGTTATATCATATCATGATTGATTTGAGAAAGTGTTGTCATCCGAGATTTATTATTATTGCTCGCTAGTTGATTATGCCATTGACATGAGTAAACATGAGACCTAAATGTTATTGTGAATATGGTTAGTTCATAATCTTTGCTGAAAACATGAATGCTGGCTTTACATATTTACAACAACAAGAGCAAACAGAGTTTGTAAAAGTTTTTCTTTATCGCTTTTAGTTTATCAACTGAATTGCTTGAGGACAAGACAAGGTTTAAGCTTGGGGGAGTTGATACGTCTCCGTCATATCTACTTTTCCAAACACTTTTGCCCTTGTTTTGGACTCTAACTTGCATGATTTGAATGGAACTAACCTAAACTGACGCAGTTTTCAGCAGAATTGCCACGGTGTTATTTATGTGCAGAAACAAAAGTTCTCGATATGACCTGAAACTTCACGGAGATTATTTTTGGAAATAATAAAAAATATTGGCGAAAGAATCAAGGCTAGGGGGCCCACACCCTTGCCACGAGGGTGGGGGCGCACCTGCCCCCCTAGGCGCGCCCCATTGCCTCGTGGGCCCCGTGGAGCTCCACCGACCTGTAACACCCCAAAAAATTTTATTTGGTTTTCATCAAATTCTTTAGTGAATTGGAAGGAGGTTATTTAAATTTTTCTTAAAACCTCTCCTTGCTACACACCTTATAGGCGGTTCCCAAACATAATCTTTTGAGCGGCATACTTTCATTGTCAACATAACAACCGAGAGATCTCGATATCTTCCATGCTACACACATTATAGGCGGTTCCCAAACAGAATCGTAAAGTTCATAATCCCCCACCACCAACAAGCATCAATCCATGGCTTGCTCGAAACAACGAGTGCCTCCAACTAGCAACAGCCCTGGGGGAGTTTTGTTTGCAATTATTTCGATTTGATTTTGTTAGAGCATGGAACTGGGCATCCCGGTGACCAGCCATTTCCTCTTCAGTGAGGAGCAGAGTCCACTCCTCTTGAGAATAACCCTCCTAGCATGGAAGATACAGACAACCCTAGTTGATACATGAGCTATTCGAGCATGCAAAACAGAATTTCATTTGAAGGTTTAGAGTTTGGTACATACAAATTTACTTGGAACGGCAGGTAGATACCGCATATAGGGACGTATCATGGACTCATATGGAATAACATTGGGGTTTATGGAAGTGGATGCACAAGCAGTATTCCCGCTTAGTACAAGTGAAGGCTAGAAAAAGACTGGGAAGCGACCAACTAGAGAGCAATAACAGTCATGAACATGCATTAAAATTAATAAACATTGAGTGCAAGCATGATTAGGATATAATCCACCATGAACATAAATATCGTGGAGGCTATGTTGATTTTGTTTCAACTACATGTGTGAACATGTGCCAAGTCAAGTCACTCGAATCGTTCAAAGGAGGATACCACCCTATCATACCACATCACAACCATTTTAATAGCATGTTGGCACGCAAGGTAAACTATTATAAACTCCTAGCTAATTAAGCATGGCATAAGCAACTATAATATCTAATTGTCATTGCAAACATGTTCATTCATAATAGGCTGAATCAGGAACGATGAACTAATCATTTTTACAAAAACAAGAGAGGTCGAGTTCATACCAGTTTTTCTCATCTCAATCAGTCCATCATATATCTTCATTATTGCCTTTCACATGCACGACCGAACGATGTGAATAATTATAATAGTGCATGTGCATTGGACTAAGCTGGAATCTACAAGCATCTGATACACAGGAGTGTTGGGGAACGTAGTAATTTCAAAAAAAATTCCTACACACACAGGATCATGGTGATGCATAGCAAAGAGAGGGGAGAGTGTGTCCACGTACCCTCGTTGACCGAAAGCAGAAGCATTAGCACAACATGGTTGATGTAGTCATACGTCTTCACGATCCGACTAATCCAAGTACCGAACGCACGGTACCTCCGAGTTCAGCACATGTTCAACTCAATGACGTCGCACGAGCTCCGATCCAGCAGAGCTTCGTCAGAGAGTTTCGTCAGCACGATGGCGTGATGACGGTGATGATGATGCTACCGACGCAGGGCTTCTCCTAAGCACCGCTACGATAATATCGAGGTGGATTATGGTGGAGGAGAGCACCGCACATGGCTAAGAGATCAATGATCAATTGTTGTGTCTCCAAGGGGTGCCCCCCTCCCCTTATATAAAGGAGTGGAGGAGGGGGAGGAGGCCGGCCTCTCTAGGCGCGCCCCATGAGGAGTCCTACACCCACCGGCAGTAGGACTCCCCCTTCCAAGTAGGAGTAGGAGAAGGGAAGGAAGGGAGAGAGGAAGAGAAGGAAAAAGGGGGGCGCCACCCCCCCTCCTTGTCCAATTCGCACTAGAGGGGGAGGGGGCACGCGGCTGCCCTGGCCGCCCCTCCTCTTCTCCCACTAAGGCCCATGAGGCCTAATTAACTCCCCGGGGGGTTCCAGTAACCCCCCGGTACTCCGGTATATGCCCGAAACCTCCCGGAAGCCTTCAAGTGTCCAAACATAGTCGTCCAATATATTGATCTTTACGTATCGACCATTTCGAGACTCCTCATCATGTCCATGATCATATTCGGGACTCCGAACTACCTTCGGTACATCAAAACACTAAAACTCATAATACCGATCGTCACCGAACTTCAAGCGTGCAGACCCTATGGGTTCGAGAAGAATGTAAACATAGACATGACCGATACACGTCTCCGGTCAATAACCAATAGCGGAACCTGGATGCTCATATTGGCTCCTACATATTCTACGAAGATCTTTATCGGTCAAACCACATAACAACATACGTTGTTCCCTTTGTCATCGGTATGTACTTGCCCGAGATTCGATCGCCGGTATCTCAATACCTAGTTCAATCTCGTTTCCGACAAGTCTCTTTACTCGTTCTGTCATACATCATCCCGCAACTAACTCATTAGTTACAATACTTGCAAGGCTTATAGTGATGTGCATTACCGAGTGGGCCCAGAGATACCTCTCCGACAATCGGAGTGACAAATCCTAATCTTGAAATGCCAACTCAACAAGTACCTTTGGAGACACCTGTAGAGCACCTTTATAATCACCCAGTTATGTTGTGACGTTTGGTAGCACACAAAGTGTTCCTCCGGTATGGAGTTGCATAATCTCATAGTCATAGGAACATGTATAAGTCATGAAGAAAGCAACAGCAACAAACTAAACGATCAATGCTAAGCTAATGGAATATGGAATGGGTTAAGTCAACCACATCATTCTCCTAATGATGTGATCCCGTTTATCAAATGACAACTCATGTCTATGGTTAGGAAACATAACCATCTTTGATCAACGAGCTTGTCATGTAGAGGCATACTAGTGATACTCTGTTTGTCTATGTATTCACACATGTATCATGTTTCTGGTTACACTAGTGCAGAACCGAGCAATAGCACCGGTTCGTTAGGCCCTTTAGTGCCGGTTTAGTAACCGGCACTAAAATGTGGGCACTAAAGGCCCCCCCCCTTTAGTACCGGCTCAGCACGAACCGGTGCTAAAGGGAAACCACATGGCACGAGCCAGCTCCGGGAGCCGGGAGCCCTTTAGTACCGGTTGGTAACACCAACCGGTACTAAATGTTTGTGGGTTTTTATTTTATTTTTTATTTTCAATTAAATTTGTGTTATCAATTTAGTTTAGGATTGTTTTACGTTATAATGAGTTGTAGTCGTCATCATTATCATCATCATCATCATCACATATTAATAAATAAATAAACTCTAGCTAGCTAAAAATCATCGTAGTCGTCATTAATTAACACTATTTAATCATCATAGTCATTACCGCTAGCTATCTAATCATCACCAACACTGGCTAGCTTAAAGAAGAAACATTCACTTTGTAACAGAAGAAAAGATATCATCGAGTTCAACATAATCATCACCAACATCGAAGTTCAGTACAATACGGACATGAGAGAGGACAAGTACTAATTAAGAGCATGAACTAGCTACTCCTGCTGCTCCCTCTCAGGTAGAATAGCATAGAACATGTATAGCTCTCCTGATTCATCATACTGGAGCATGCAGATGAATCTGTCTCCTAATCTTGGGTTGCGCTTCTCCTTGCTGCCCCCTAGTACTTCTCTGCGACCGTTAACAATTTTGCTCCAATCTTTCACTATTAAGCATTCTTTGCTTTCAGAAATCCTGAATGCACTCATGTGCAATGTAGGAAATCTTGGTCGTAAGCTAACCATTGACATGCGACCTTTTGTCTCGATCCACTGAGGCACAACTGTCATCGGAAGTCGCTGTTGAAGAACATCGTATAGTAATTAATATACTAAGCAATGAAAGTTTAGCTTCAAAAATAATGTATGCAAAAGATGCACTAATTAAGGACAAATAGTTAAGATCTTACCATCTTTCGATTATAGATGTGACCGTAGTTCAATACGATCACCATTGGTCGCACGTTTTGAGTACTAACATTTCTAAGTTCGGGAAAAAAATTTGTCTTGACAGTATTAAGATCCTCAAGCCATGAAACATAATGACTTATCTCCTCGCAGTTTAATTGAGCCCCGGGGCAGTAGTAGGTCCTGTCTACCAAGCGCCGGACATGTTTGCTTGAACCGAAATAAGCTGACAATACAAATTAGTTGTGAACTATTTTGGAATAAACTGTATCAAAGACATAAACATATATGCATGCATGGTTGAGAAAAACTCACATAATGGTAGAACTGGAGGCGTTTGCACATCGACCCAAATGTCTATATTACCTTCAATATCATCTTCCGGACGAATATCAAAGGTGATAACCATATCAGGCTCAAATGCATAAGCCTTGCATAGTGCTTGCCAAGTTTTGCATTCAAAATGGGTGTATGTGTCTCCATTATATAATTTGACGTTGAAAGTATACCCATGCTCGGTCTTCAAGTAAACTCTCTTTACCTCCATATCATCTATAGCACTAAAACCTATCTTATCCAAGACAAAAATTCTTGCATGGCAGGGGATGCGCTAGTAGAATAGTGAAAATTTAAAATTATAAGTTGAAGCAAATGAAGCATAAGTCATGCTTTAAGATTATAAGTTGAAGCAAATGAAGCATAAGTTTTGCATTCAAATAATAATTGCCGTTGTGACTTACTGTATCCACTTCGAATGTCTCATTCAGCTTGATGGTGAAGCGCCTACCATCAACAAGGAAATTTCTGTCGCACAAGCCGCGCTGGTCTTCACAGTGTTCGCACATAATGAAATCTTTTTCGTCGTCAAATGACATTTCCTATATGTTCATATAGGTGAAACATTAAATACTTATTACTATCTAGCATTAATTAATATCTAGCCAATTCAAATATATATTCATCTAACATATGACATTAATATATATCTAACTATATTCATCTCTAACAATTGACATTACTATATATTTAACTTTTCTATCTAACTCATCTAACATTCGACATTAATCTAACATTTATATAAACTCAAAATATATAAAAAAATCAAATAAACAGAAAAACTCATTAACAAATAATATTTTAATTAGATCATCAAATCTCAGATACGACAATTTTCTTACTAAAAATAAACTAGTTATATTAATTATTCAACTAGTTCAAATCTCAAATACGTAAATAAACTAGTTCGACAATTTTCTTACTAAAAATAAACTAGTCATATTAATTATTCAACTAGTTCAAATCTCATATACCTAAATAAACTAGTTCAACAATTTTCTTAATAAAAATAAACTAGTTATATTAATTATTCAACTAGTTCAAATCTCATATACCTAAATAAACTAGTTCGACAATTTTATTACTAAAAATAAACTAGTTATATTAATTAATATCTAGCTATATTCAGGACATGAATTTTTGGGATATGGTGCCACGCGAGGATGTTATCCTGACCGACCATTGATGCTAGTGATTCACACTTAATATTGTGATTAACTGGATACTGGGGCAATACGCAGGGATAAGCTAGCAAATGCACAGCGTTAAATACGTGGGTGTTTATGATCAGGGTGCAACCGTGCAGGGCTGCAGGTTACCATTCAATGCAATAAACGCTCGTGACCTGGGCCATAGTAAATGAGGCCTGCTCCTAGTTAAATAGTACAAATTACTCACCCAGCCTGCACTATGGATCTTTTTGTCAACCACATGGGATCAAGTTCGTCTCGGTGAAAGTTGTTTGCTCCAGTTCTTGCTTCATATGCATGTTCACCCACAGCCTTGTATTGCAATAGCAGCTTTGCCAAAGCAACCTTTTTTTGACCAGATGAAAATTGCATCCCCCCTGTTCTGTTGCTAGCAGGAGTTGTTTCTGAACTTGTGCTAACAACATTACAACAAAATCAAGGCTGCTTGAACCAAAGTAACTTCTCTTTGTTTTCTCCTTTGCGTGGCGATTCAATTGAATCGCATCAATATTTTTCTCTTTCGGATCTGTTTGGAAGATGAGTATTCCATAGTGAAGGGTTCCAACATTTAGAAAACAAATCCGTTCAGGAAAAATATGAAGAAAATAATAAAGGAAACTGTGGCATGTTCTGGAAATCCCAAACATGAATATGGATACCTGCACATCATTATCTTCTGCATGCAAAGTGCATGATAGAATGTTGTTTTGTCAAGCAAAAACTAAAATTACTGACAAACTGTGGCATGCACCTGTCGTCACCCAAGACCTCACTATACAACCATCATCAACCTACCATTTGGAGAGCCAAGAACGAGAAGGTCGACATGGCATTAAGCTTCCCCGACGGGGAAGTGGTATGGGTCACTGGAATATGGAGTAGTGCGCTCAGCTGTTGTTCTTTTTGTTAGGCTAGTACGTCTAGAGTACGGAGTAGATCTTTTAGTGTGTCTAGAGTATGGATTGGTGGAGTTTTTTTTTATTCTTTTCTAGCAGGGTGCGAACAGAACAACAACTCTCAATCTTCAGCAGTTTCCAATCTTAGTGGTTTACTCTCTAGACCAGCTCGAGATTATGATTTTTGGTACAGAAACACTACACCATGGCCGTGCCCGTGCTAGAGAAGTAGAGGTGCTGGAGGAGCCAATGAACTGTTGTGAGGCATTGAGGGGGGAGAGAGAGAGATAGGAGATGAACATGAGAGGGACAGTAAATAAGAGATGTGTTGCAGCGTGATGAAGGTGGGAGGAGAAAAAACTATCCAGGCTTTAATGCAGTGCATGAAGGTGGGAGGAGAAAAACTATCCAGGCTTTAATGTAGTGCAATCAATTTCCATCGACGCGCCTACCGTTTCAATGCGTGAGGCTGCCTGCCATGGCCATTTACTGGGGTTGCTGTGGCAATACGGGCACTCTACCAGCTGGTGTACGCTGACCAGGAAAAGGTTATACGGCAACGACATATTGTAGTAGCACGAATCACGTGAGCACGAGCCGTTCTGACAACGACCTCGCGTGGCTGCATGTACACACACGATTTATCGCTATATTCATCTCTAACAATTGACATTAATATATATTTAACTTTTTTATCTAGCTAATTCATCTAATACTAGTCGCCAACCCGTGCATTCGCACGGTCTAGGTCCTAAATATTACATTGTTGTCTATATTATTAGCATACACGGTTGTGTAGGATTACACTGGACCTGCCATCTAATAGAACCTGAAGAATTTAAAACATGGGATAGATGGGTGAGTACATTTATGCAATGAAGATCTTAAAAAAAATTGTCCCTCACTTAGGTAGTGTGGAGTCGCCAAATATATTGCTTACTTGCGAAGACTATTCATATGTGCAAAGTCTTGAACCTTATACATGTAACTATGTCAGAATAATAGCATGGTTGCCAATTATATTTCTTTATGAAAATGCTAAACTGTATTAACGATAGTGTACTACACAATTCTTATATCGTCCTTAATGATATAAATGTGTTGCCCCTATACACAATTTCATTTTAGGAAAAACAAAAAAAGAATATTCTCATATACTTTATGCTTGACACTTCATATATCCTTGTAATTAAGCGAGTTAGAGAAATGTTGAAATTAGTTAAGAAACCAAGCAATGATACAAACACTAAGTTGGAATTAAACAAATACTCCTACCTGTTAAAGAGCTTTGTTGAACATGATAGAACGCCATAACTTCAAGAGCTTTCTTTAACATCATAGAACCTTGCATATAACAGATTTGCATGAAACACACTTGAACAACATATTGGAATACGTATAAAATTAATTTTGACCCGTACATAGTATAGATGTGGTACATAGATGATGGTCTTATGTGGCGAATTTACTTTCATATTTACGCACAGACTACATGGCAAAATTCTGCACTGTTACCATACAAATTGGTGGGATGAGTGCTCTATATTTTTCCTTTTGTATAATACCTTTTTGTTGTGAGTTAAAGAAATGCACTTTGTTGCTTGGTCAGGGGAGAAATTTAAGAGGGCTTATCCCATCATGGATTTTAGAGCCGTACATAATACGAATATAAATTAAAACCTTGAATATATCTGTATTTTGCACAACAGTTCCAATCAGAGAAATTCTTCTGCTTACAATTATTTATCAAGCACAGAGACGAATCGGACTTACAGACTAACAGAATATTGATTCCACTATCTAACACTAAATACGAATATGTGCCTATATGAAGCATCCATCGTCACCATCCTTGACAAATAACCCAAGTTCAAGCTATGTGTGTTCCGACACACATATATGCTGGCATATAGAAGGAGATGATAGAAATTAAGGAGATATTCAAAATACATGGATTAGTAGAACATATGTGTGTAGTCTTAATTACGGGTTGTAATGGTAATTAAGAACCAATAGAAGAATAACAACATTAAGATGGCCTGCCCCTCAATGGCGAAATCTAGCATCGCCATGTGCTTAGCACCATCTAATGCAAAACTGCTAATTATGTGTCTTTAAGGTAATTTATTCATTGACGCTGGTGAATCTGTCGAACTTTCGAAGGTAGATCATTAGTTGCCATGTTTTCCCACAAAACTTGCATACTGGAAGGAAAATGTGAATAAATGTAGATCAAACGGACATGTGAGATCTCATTATGGAGAAGTCAAAAATATAGGAAGAAGAACACATTACATTTGAAGTAACGGATAGGAATTGAACTGAAAGAAGTGTTGCATACATGATATTTGGTGCATGAGATGTTGAAGAACACCAGATTGATGCGCTAGTGCAGTAACATCAGACAACTATACTGCTTGTGAAGTTCGTCCTCTCCTACAATGAAGATTTTCTTGCTTGCAGGAATTGGCAAAGATGTGTTTAGCATCGATGCATTGGAGAAGACACACAATCGTGACATAAACATGGATTTGAAACTGCATGTTACAACAAAGTGATTAATGTTTGTAGCCCAAATGTATGAAAATAAGAATATTAGCATGAGAACTCATGAACCGAAACCAAATCATCCGCATACCAAATCAACAAATAGAATACTGCACAAATTACCTTAAAGAGAAAGCATGAAAAGAAGAATATTAACATGAAACTCCTCGTTTTAATTAAAAAAATTAACATGAGAACTGAAACATGTCATGCCATCTTGAGCAGCCATCTTGAGCAACGCTCTCTGACCAATCTCGATTCCCAAGGAACTTTTCTTTCTCCACAAAGAATAGCACAGGGCTGCACATGGAGTTGCTTTTGGGATTTCTGTCGAGACTAATCATCATGGCCCCAATACATCACTGACGTACTGAACCCAAAACGACACATGCAAGTTGATCTTTAACCTGGGCGTTAGGTGCCATGAGTGATCTGGCTCTCCAACCTTGACAGGGACGCTCTGCCGGCCTTAATCTCATATCCTGCGCTCACAACATTATCTTAATGCACTGGCCGTTAAGATCGTGAGAAACGGGCAACGTTGATCAATAGCAGCTTTCTATGGCGGCGCGCACTGCATCCATGTGTTTGACGACTGGCCATACCGTCAACGCAACAGCATGTCCACGGCTGCAGAGGTAGCACTTGGCGACGGGGACCAGCAGGCACCAGAAGGCTAAAGCCAAGCAGGCCATAACTGGGAGATGAGATGCGTAAGATCACGCACAGAGATTATGCCCAAAGAAGTTGCGATTAGATTGCTACGTGGGAATTTCTTGATCGTGATTTATGGGCCCCAAGTAGAAAGTATAGGAGATAGAGATTTCTTTTTTAAGAATAAGAAAGAGATAGAGATTGGTTTTTAAAAATGAGCTGTATACATTGGTTTAATTAGGAAAATTAGAAATTGAGTAGTAGTAGTAGTATCGTGCCTTTGGTGGATTCTATTTTCACGGCCGGAAACGATTGTGGGCTTTGGGGAGGTTGTACGTAGAGGTCTAGAGTCTAGAGTCTATGCAAACTGATATTGATGTGAGGGTATTTTCCTTCTATTTTAACAACCGTGAAAGATATAGACTGGCTAGAAGTTCTGTTTCATTGCGTACTTCTATTTGATGTTTTTTTCTTCTACCTGTTACAACCGTGAAAGATAGATTGTTTTTTTTTGGCCTAGGATTTTTGAGATTGATCTCCACCGTAATAGTTCTGTTTCATTGTGTACTTCTATTTGATGTTTTTTTCTTCTACCTGTTACAACCGTGAAAGATAGATTGTTTTTTTTTGGCCTAGGATTTTTGAGATTGATCTCCACCGTAATAGTTCTGTTTCATTGTGTACTTCTATTTGATGTTTTTTTCTTCTACCTGTTACAACCGTGAAAGATAGATTGTTTTTTTTTGGCCTAGGATTTTTGAGATTGATCTCCACCGTAATAGTTCTGTTTCATTGTGTACTTCTATTTGATGTTTTTTTCTTCTACCTGTTACAACCGTGAAAGATAGATTGTTTTTTTTTGGCCTAGGATTTTTGAGATTGATCTCCACCGTAATAATTCGGTCCTACCAGATGAACGGCTCGTAAAATCTAATTAACGTGAGAATTTCTTGGAAGTCTAGAATTAGTATCGGTATAGATTCGACATTAATCTAACATTCGATCATCTAATTAAATTTTCTAAAAAACAGAAAACAGAAAACAGAAAATAAGTAAAAAAATGTGTGCGTGTGTGTGTGCATGTGTGTGTATATATGTGTGTGTGTATGTGTGTCTATATGTGTGTGTCTGTGTACGTATACACTGCAGCGCGCGGCCCCGTACGCCGCCGCCCTGTATGTACGAGCGGGGGCGGCGGCGTACGGGGCGGGGACGGCGGCGTACGTACGGGCCGGGTGTGCGCGCGGCGCGGGTACGCGAGAGCGAGAGAGACGTACGGGCCGGACTGCGGCGCGACGACGAGGGACGGCGGGCGGCGGGCGACGGGCGGCGGGCGGACGACGGGCGACGGGCGCGGCGGGCGGCGACGACGGGACTCGAGCGGTGCGCGGCGATGTCGCGAGAGGTTGGAGACGAAGTGGGGAGATGTAACTGAAATTTTCGTAAGTGTTGTATATATAGGAGAGGCCTTTAGTCCGGTTGGAGCTACCAACCGGTACTAAAGGCCTCGCGCTGCCACCCCAAAGTTTAGTCCCACCTCGCCGGGCGAAGGGCAGCCGCACTGGTTTATAAACCCAGCCGCGGCTACCTCTTTGAACTCCTCTATATAGCAGGCTTGTGGGCCTAACTTCTGCGCGCTGCCCTGTGAGTCTGCTGGGCCTTTAGGGCCTATAATTGCACGCCCGTGGCCTAGCAGGCCCACAGGGCAGCGCCCCAATTTTTTATAGTTTTTTTCTTTTTTGCGTTATTTTCTTCTATTTATTTCAGCGTAGTTTTTTGTATAGTTTTTTCTTTTTTGTTATATTTATTTTCTTCTATTTATTTGTGAGTAGTTTTTCATCTAGTTTGCCAAAATTCAAAATTTTCAGAGTTCATTTTGTAGTGATTTTCAATTTCACGGTCATTTTGTAAACGATTGAAAAATAGCAAATATAATTTTTTTTCTTTTCTGCTTTATTTTTTCTTCTATTTATTTCTGAGTACTTTTTTCTTTTCTGCTATATTGATTTTCTTCTATTTATTTCTGAGTAGTTTTTTAATATAGTTTTTTTCTTTTCAGCTATAGCTTTTTTTTCTTTTCTGCTATTTTTCTTTTCTGCAAAACTTGATGGTCAAAGTCTGGAGTTATAACCAAAGTTTAAAAAAAGAAATGCCGACATGCAATTAGTTTTTGCCATAACAGAAGAAGTCCGAAGTTCTAATAAGTTATTAAAAATAAAAAAGAGGTGCAATGCTCGTTAATTTACTTCAAGCCTTTCGGAATAGTTTAAACTGCACTGCGCATAGCTCCGTGCAGTCTACCATATTGCTGAAGGCTTGAAGCTAAGCAACGTGAGCATTGAGCCTCTTCTTCATCGTCTCTACACTCAGGGCTTATAAACCGCTCCTAGTCCCTCTCTCTTCGCGAGGTGGGACTAAAAAACAGCTTACTAAGAAATTGTAGTACTGGTTCATCCATGAATCGGTACTAAAGGTGCTCGTGGGGCCCAGCCTTACCTGACACAACCTCATTAGTACCAGTTCGTGACACGAACCGGTGCTAAAGGTTCGCCACGAACCGGTACTAAAGATCTCCTCCCGCCTAGCAGTTGGAACCGGTACTAAAGAGCTCCTACCGCCTAGCAGTTGGAACCGGTACTAAAGAGCTCCTCCCGCCTAGCAGTTGAATGGTGCATACTGATGCACAAAAAGTCTGGAGTTGTAATAAGTTTAAAAATGAAATGCCTTTGTAACAGATGAGTTTAATTTCGTCATAAACCCAAATACTTCAAAAGAGATTGTCCAGTTTGTAAACGAAGTGCATCCAGTTTTTGCCGTAACCCTCTCTACTTTTTTGAACATGATATGTGGGTGAAATGATGATACCATACCAAGTTTCAACTTTTTCAGAGTTCATTTGTAGTGCTTTTCAATTTCCAGGCCATTTACTTCTCCAAACAAATCATTAAATTCATGAAAAATAGCAAATGAAGGCATAAACGGTTGAAAGTTGATGGCGTCGCTTTGAATGGTGCATACTGAACGCAAAAAATATAAGAGCATTTAGATCATGATCTTATATTTCTTTACAGTCTAAATTGTCAATATGATCTTATAACATCAAAAATACTTTGATCATCAATGATCTTTGTGTGTACAATCTGAATTGTCAATATGAGTCATCAACGATTTATAAAACGATGAAGACTCATATTGCGGCCACAAATTCTACACATAGAGTTCAATGAAGACCAAGTGCTTGTGATAGTTTGAGAAATAACATATTTAAGGTGGTAAAAGGCTTGTTAGGGGAGCGAGGTGGGACTAAAAACAGCTTGCCATAACCTCATTAGTACCGGTTCGTGGTACGAACCGGCACTAAATGGTGATTGTGGGGCCATAGCCTGACCGCAGGCTGACACAGCCTCTTTAGTACCGGTTCGTGGCATGAACCGGTACTAAAGGTTCGCCATGAACCGGTGCTATTGATCGCCGCCACGAACCGGCACTAATGTACACATTAGTGTCGGCTCAAATTCAAACCGGCACTATTGTGCTTCACATTTGACCCTTTTTCTACTAGTGTTAATACAATTCTAGCATGAACAATAAACATTTATCATGATATAAGGAAATAAATAATAACTTTATTATTGCCTCTAGGGCATATTTCCTTCAGTCTCCCACTGGAACTAGAGTCAATAGTCTAGATTACACAGTAATGATTCTAACACCCATGGAGTCTTGGTGTTGATCATGTTTTGCTCGTGGAAGAGGCTTAGTCAACGGGTCTGCAACATTCAGATCCGTATGTATCTTGGAAATCTCTATGTGTCCCACCTGGACTTGATCACGGATGGAGTTGAAGCGTCTGTTGATGTGCTTGGTTCTCTTGTGAAATTTGGATTCCTTTGCCAAGGCAATTGCACCAGTATTGTCACAAAAGATTTTCATTGGATCCGATGCACTAGGTATGACACCTAGATCGGATATGAACTCCTTCATCCAGACTCCTTCATTTGCTACTTCCGAAGCAGCTATGTATTCTGCTTCACACGTAGATCCCGCCACGACGCTTTGTTTAGAATGCTCCAACTGACAGCTCCACCGTTCAATATAAACACGTACCCGTTTTGCGATTTAGAATCGTCCGGATCAGTGTCAAAGATTGCATCGATGTAACCATTTACGACGAGCTCTTTGTCACCTCCATAAACGAGAAACATATCCTTAGTCCTTTTCAGGTATTTCAGGATGTTCTTGACCGTTGTCCAGTGATCCACTCCTGGATTACTTTGGTACCTCTCTGCTAAACTAATAGCAAGGCACACATTAGGTCTGGTACACATCATTGCATACATGATAGAGCCTATGGCTGAATCATAGGGAACACCTTTCATTTTCTCTCTATCTTCTGCAGTGGTTGGTCATTGAGTCTTACTCAACTTCACACCTTGTAACACAAGTAAGACCCCTTTATTTGTCTAATCCATTTTGAACTTCTTCAAAACGTTGCCAAGTATGTGCTTTGTGGAAGTCCAATTAAGCGTCTTGATCTATCTCTGTAGATATTGATGCCCAATATGTAAGCAGCTTCACCGAGGTCTTTCATTGAAAAACTCTTATTCAAGTATCCTGTTATGCTATCCAGAAATTCTATATCATTTCCAATCAACAATATGTCATCCACATATAAGATTAGAAATGCTACAGAGCTCCAACTCATTTCTTGTAAATACAGGCCTCTCCAAAAGTCTGTATAAAACCATATGCTTTGATCAAACTATCAAAACATTTATTCCAACTCCGAGAGGCTTGCACTATTCCATAAATGGATCGCTGGAGTTTGCACACTTTGTTAGCACCCTTTGGATCGATAAAACCTTCTAGTTGCATCATATAGAACTCTTCTTCCAGAAATCCATTTAGGAATACCGTCTTTACATCCATTTGCCAAATTTCATAATCATAAAATGCAGCAATAGCTAACATGATTCGGACGGATTTAAGCATCGCTACGGGTGAGAAAGTCTCATCGTAGTCAACTCCTTGAACTTGTCGAAAACCTTTCGCGACAAGTCGAGTTTGTAGACAGTAACATTACCATCAGCGTCTGTCTTTTTCTTGAAGATCCATTTATTCTCGATGGCTTGCCTATCATCGGGCAAGTCAACCAAAGTCCAAACTTTGTTCTCATACATGGATCCCATCTCGGATATCATGGCCTCAAGCCATTTTGTGTAATCTGGGCTCATCATCGCTTCCTCATAGTTCATAGGTTCGTCATGGTCTAGTAACATGACCTCCAGAATAGGATTACCGTACCATTCTGGTGCGGATCTTACTCTGGTTGACCTACGAGGTTCGGTAGTAACTTGATCTAAAGTTTCATGATCATCATCATTAGCTTCCTCACTAGTTGGTCTAGATGTCACAGGAACCGGTTTCTGTGATGAACTACTTTCCAATGAGGAAGCAGGTACAGTTGCCTCATCAAGTTCTACTTTCCTCCCACTCACTTCTTTCGAGAGAAACTCCTTCTCTAGAAAGGTTCCATTCTTAGCAACAAAAGTCTTTCCTTCGGATCTGTGATAGAAGGTGTACCCAACTTTCTCTTTTGGTTATTTTATGAAGAAACATTTCTCCGATTTGGGTTCGAGCTTATCAGTTTGAAGCTTTTTTACATAAGCATCGCAGCCCCGAACATTAAGAAACGACAACTTTGGTTTCTTGCCAAACCACAGTTCATAAGGAGTCATCTCAACGGATTTAGATGGTGCCCTATTTAATGTGTATGCAGCCGTCTCTAAAGCATAACCCCAAAACGATAGCGTAAATCAGTAAGAGACATCATAGATCGCACCATATCTAGGAAAGTATGATTACGACGTTCGGACACAGCATTACGCTGTGGTGTTCCAAGTGGCGTGAGTTGCGAAATTATTCCACATTGTTTCAAATGAAGACTAGACACGTAACTCAAATATTCTCCTCCACGATCAGATTGTAGAAACTTTATTTTCTTGTTACGATGATTTTCCACTTCACTTTGAAATTCTTTGAACTTTTCAAATGTCTCAGACTTATGTTTCATCAAATAGATATACCCATATCTGCTCAAATCATCTGTGAACGTGACAAAATAATGATATCCGCCGCGAGCCTCAACATTCATCGGACCACATACATCAGTATGTATGATTTCCAACAAATCTGTTGCTCGCTCCATTCTTCCAGACAACGGCGTTCTAGTCATCTTGCCCATGAGGCATGGTTCGCAAGTACCAAGTGATTCATAATCAAGTGATTCCAAAAGCCCATCAGAATGGAGTTTCTTCATGCGCTTTACATGCGCTTTGCACTATCATTATCAACTCTGCATCTTTTAGCTTCAATACTATGAATATTTGTATCTCCACTATGGAGATTCAAAAAGAATGGACCACTCTTCAAGGGTGCATGACCATAAAATATATTACTCATATAAATAGAACAACCATTATTCTTTGGTTTAAATGAATAACCGTCTCGCATCAAACAAGATCCAGATATAATGTTCATGCTCACTGCTGGCACCAAATAACAATTATTTATATCTAATACTAATCCCGAAGGTAGATGTAGAGGTAGCATGCCGACCGCGATTACATCGACTTTGGAACCATTTCCCACGCGCATCGTCACCTCGTCCTTTGCCAATCTTCGCTTAATCTGTAGTCCCTGTTTCGAGTTGCAAATATTAGCAACGGAACCAGTATCAAATACCCAGGCACTACTGGGAGAATTAGTAAGGTACACATCAATAACATGTATATCACATATACCTTTGTTCACCTTGCCATCCTTCTTATCCGCCAAATACTTGGGGCAGTTCTGCTTCCAGTGACCAGTCTGCTTGCAGTAGAAGCACTCAGTCTCAGGCTTGGGTCCAGACATGGGTTTCTTCTCTTGAACAACAACTTGTTCGCCGTTCTTCTTGAAGTTCCCCTTCTTCTTCCCTCTGCCCTTTTTCTTGAAACTGGTGGTCTTGTTGAGACCATCAAAACTTGATGCTCCTTCTTGATTTCTACCTCTGCAGCCTTTAGCATTACAAAGAGCTCGGGAATCATCTTATCCATCCCTTGTATGTTATAGTTCATCACAAAGCTCTTGTAGCTTGGTGGCAGTGATTGAAGAATTCTATCAATAACACTATCATCCGAAAGATTAACTCCCCCAGTTGAATTAAGTGATTGTTGTACCCAGACATTCTGAGTATATGCTCATTGACAGAACTATTCTCCTCCATCTTGCAGCGTGGAACTTATTGGAGACTTCATATCTCTCAATCCGGGCATTTGCTTGAAATATTAACTTCAACTCCTGGAACATCTCATAGGCACCATGACGTTCAAAACGTCGTTGAAGTCCCGGTTCTAAGCCGTAAAGCATAGCACACTGAACTATCAAGTATTCATCAGCTTTGCTCTACCAGAAATTCATAACATCTGGTGTTTCTCCTGCAGCATGTTTGGCACCTAGCGGTGCTTCCAGGACGTAATTCTTCTGTGCAGCAATGAGGATAATCCTCAAGTTACGAACCCAGTCCGTGTAATTGCTACCATCATCTTTCAACTTTGCTTTCTCAAGGAACGCATTAAAATTTGATGGAACAACAACACAGGCCATCTATCTACAACAACATAGACATTCAAAATACTATTAGGTACTAAGTTCATGATAAATTAAAATTCAATTAATCAAATTATTAAAGAACTCCCACTTAGATAGACATCCCTCTAATCATCTAAGTGATCACGTGATCCATATCAACTAAACCATGTCCGATCATCACGTGGGATGGAGCAGTTTTCAATGGTGAACATCACTATGTTGATCATGTCTACTATATGATTCACGCTCGAGCTTTCGGTCTCCAGTGTTCCGAGGCCATATCTGCATATGCTAGGCTCGTCAAGTTTAACCCGACACTACTAGAAAAATGGCTATAGCTAATATGGACACAAATGGCGCACCATGTATGTCGTGCGCCACTGCAATATAGCAGTGGCGCACCAGATATAGGTGCGCCATTAGTGGCCATATTACTAATGGCGCACCTGGTGTGTGGTGCGCCATTACTAGTTTTGTCCTGGCCCCACACCCTTCCCAGGCTTAGCAGTGGCGCACCAGGGGAAAGTGCGCCATTACTATTTTTAACTAGTAATGGCGCACCACACCCACGGTGCGCCACTACTAACAATTTTTGTTTCAATTCTTTTATCAAAACTAGTAATTGCGCACCACACACCAGGTGTGCCATTAGTAACCCTGGTTACCAATGGCGCATTCCTAGGAGGGACGCCATTGGTAACCTGAGAGAAGGTAGATATTTTTGACAGCCACCTAGCACAGTCACTTTCCCCACTTCATTCTCTCCACCTCTACCAAGCTTGGTCTCGGCTTCCTCCTCCTCACCTCATTTGCACCATAGATTCACCCACATTAAGTGGTTAAATTTCTTTTTTTTGATAGGTAAGTAAGGGGAAAGCTTTCTTTATGTTCTAGATCTACTTTTTCTCCCTCCAACGTAGACACTTTTTATGGCCTAGATCTACGTATGTTTGTGGTGTTGCATATGTTTGTGTTCGTAGGTACCTGTATTTGAAATGCGATAGTTGCCAATATTTTGCCAGAATGTTGATTCGTGTTCGTTTCGGCGAGAATGTGGCACTATGCATTCTTTTTGGTCCTATTTTTAGGCAAAGTCATGCCAAATATTTTTTGGTTCTAAAATATTGTTTTGCTCTACCCCGCAGGGCACCATGGTCCGCACGATGACCGAAGGCATCGTGAATACATTTTTGAGCTCCGCGAAGGCCGAGATGCTTCAAAAGAACGAGATGGAGATAAGATGTCCGTGTCGAGGATGCAAGCTGAAGAGCCTTACGGATCCGGATTCTAGATAGGTGCGGGACCACCTGTTCCTGCGTGGTTTCATGGATGGCTATCGGTGGCAAGGTGATGAAGATGATTATGAAGTCGTCCATGGGGGCCGGGCAAGAAATAAGGAAGGGCAGCAAGACAATAGCGGCGAGGGCGGGCGAGAAGAGGAAGAATCTCCAGGACATGATCGCGAAGTAGATGCAGGACACAGTCATCATGTAGAAGATGCCCGACATGATGATGAGGAAGATCAAGAATAAGGGCATGGTCATGAAGATGAAGATGCCGGAGCAGACGACGATGGACCATCGATGGGCTGGGTGCAGGACCCTCATATTCAAGAGCTGCTTCTCAAGCAGACGGGTAACGCAAGAGCTGCCGCCCGAGAGAAAGCCAAGCTGGATCAACTAGAGATAGATGCGGTTACTCCATTGTATGAAGGATGCAAGCCTGAGGATACCCGCCTGAAAGTAACGCTCATGGCTCTGGAGATGAAGGTAAAACACAAAATGACCGACGCATGCTTTGATGAGAACATGTCATTCTGGCACGAACGTCTTCCCAAGGGGAACAAGTGCCTGACCAGTTTCGAGGAGGCGATGAAAATCGTGTGTCCTCTGGATTTACCGCACGTGAAATACCATGTGTGCATGAACGATTGCATCATTTATCGGGACGAGCACGCGGAGTCTACCATATGTCTGGTGTGCGGCGTCACTCAATACAAGAAGAGGAAGAAAGCTCCTTGAAAAGTGGTGTGGTACTTTCTGATCACTCCTCATCTGCAATGGTGTTTCACGGACCCTAAGCTAGCAAAGCTCCTGCGTTGGCACGCGGATAGGGAGGAGAAGAAGCGAGAAGATGACGGAAATGATCCGGAGATAAATAAAAAAGACAAGATGCTGAGTCACCCTAAGGATGCGAGCGAGTGGCAAGCGTTGAACTTCGAACTCCCAGAATTTGGGGACGATCCAAGGAACATCATGTTGGGCGCGAGCACCGATGGAGTCAATCCGTTTGGCAGCCAGAGAAGCACACATAGAACCTGGCCTGTGTTTGTGTGGACGTATAACCTTCCCCCCTGGATGTGCATGAAGAGGAAGTACATTCACATGAGTATGCTAATTGAAGGGCCGAAACAACCAGGGAACGACATCAATCTGTATATGGGCCTGCTGAAAGAGGAGCTAGACACGTTGTGGAAAACGCCAGCCAATACGTGGGACGCCGCAGAGAAACAATATTTCCCTATGAGAGCCGCACTGCTCACGAGGGTGCACGGCTATCTCTGTTACGGATATGTCGCGGGGAAGGTGGTCCACGGATTTTGTGCATGCGTAAGGTGCATCGATGACACAACGTATCGCCAGCTAGATAGAGATCCCGGGTCTTCGTAAATCGTGTTCATGGGACATCGAAGGTGGCTTCACGACGATGACGCGTGGAGAAAATGCAAGGATCTGTTCGATGGTGAAACCGAACCCCGAAGACCCCCACGTACGAGGAGCGGAGAGGAAATAGACGAGCTGTTGAAAAATTGGAAAGAGTGCACACTGCCGGGAAAGAAGCGAAAGGCGCCAGAGCCGCTGCTGAAGGTATGGAAAACAAGGTCTGTTTTCTGGGACTTTCCATACTATAAGATCCTCCGTGTGCCTCACAGCCTTGATGTCATGCATATCACGAAGAACGTGTGCAAGAGTCTGCTTGGTACCCTGCTCAACATGCCAGAGAGGACCAAAGATGGGCCGAAAGCAAGGGTAGACTTGCAATCAATGGGCATTAGGGAGGAGCTTCATGCAAGACGCCCTAATGATGATGATGATGATGAGGCGAAGGACACTGAAAGTCATCGCAAAGGCAAAAAGGCCAAGAAGATCAAATATGATTGCCCTCCCGGGTGCTTCACTCTAAGTCAGAAGGAGATCGAGCAGTTTTTCACCAGCCTCGTAGGAGTAAAACTTCCTTACGGTTATGCGGGGAAGATAAGCAGATACCTAGACTCAGCGAAGCAGAAGTTCAGTAGGATGAAGTCTCACGCCTGTCATGTGCTGATGACGCAGATACTTCCAGTTGCAATCCGTGGGATCATGGAAGCCCACATCCGTGAAACGCTATTTGGCCTATGCAACTTTTTCGACGTCATCTCTCGGAAGTCGGTTGGCGTGAGGCAACTCAGAAGGCTACAGGAAGAGATCGTGGTGATACTATGCGAGCTTGAGATGTACTTCCCGCCTGCATTCTTCGACGTTATGGTGCATCTACTGGTCCATATCGTGGAGGATATCATCCAACTTGGGCCGACGTTCTTGCACAGCATGATGTCGTTCGAAAGGATGAATGGTGTCATCAAAAGGATACGTTCGCAACAGGGCACGTCCAGATGGAAGCATAGCCAAGGGCTTTCTGACCGAAGAGTCCATCTCCTTCTGCATGAATTATCTAGGCATCAAGAACCCCGTTGGTCTTCCCGTCAACAGGCACCTCGGCAGGCTCGCTGGATGGGGTCACCGCGAGGGTCGCCGCGAAATGCATGTCGACTTCAAGGGTCGACTCGCCGACTTTGAAAGAGCAAACCTAGTCGCGCTACAACACATAGACGTGGTCGATCCTTGGGTGGTAGAGCACAAAACCTTTATTGAGAAGACGTACAATGACCGAGGCCAACAGAGGACGGACAAAGATATAATCAAAGAGCACAACTCATGTTTCACGTGTTGGTTCAAGGAGAAGCTTCTGTCGTACACTTTACATGAGGATTCTTCCGCGGAAGAAAAACTCATATTCGCCTTGTCACAGTGCGCCGAGCACAACCTGATGACCTATGAGGCGTATGATATGAAAAGCTACACATTCTACACCGAGGAAAAGGACATGAATAGCGATTATCAGAACTCCGGGGTAACGATGGAATCCTACACAGGTAACAACAAGGACGGATACCACGGAAGGATCGAGGAGATATGGGAGCTGAGCTACACTTGAGAGAAGGTCCCGATGTTCCGTGTCAGATTGGACAAGAGCGTCCTAAAAGAAGACCGGTATTTCACCACAATGGTTATACCCGAAGCCAAATCCAAGATCGCGGGCACAAACGTCACCGCGAAAAATGAGCCATGGGTACTGGCTTCCCATGTGGACCAATGCTTCTTCATTACCGACCCGTCAAAGCCTAGTCGTGTTGTCGTGAGGGGAGGAAAAAGGAAGATCATCGGAATGGATGGAGTCGCCAATGAGCAAGTCTTCGATAAGTATGGCGACCCGAAGATGGAAGATGACGACGACGACGAAGTACCATACATCACAAGAAGAAGCAGGACCATCCTACCTAAAGGACGTCCGTTCAAGAGAAGAACTCAATGGGTTCTGGGGCTAAATTATTCAACCGCGATAAAGAAGGGCAAGAACATTGTGAAAAGATAGCTAAGATCGAATCACGATGTGTCGGCCGCGTGTATGTGGTAGTGGCAAGCTCAATTATTACATGCAACTAAATTATTACATGTACAAAATCAACATAGCCTTCATGATATTTATGTTCATGGTGAATTATATCCTACCCATGCTTGCACTCAATGTTTATTAATTTCAATGCATGTTCATGACTGTTGTCGCTCTCTAGTTGGTCGCCTCCTAGTCTTGTGCTAGTCTTCACTTGTACTAAGCGGGAATACTGCTTGTGCATCCAATCCCTTAAACCCCAAAGTTATGCCATATGAGTCCACTATACCTTCCTATATGCGGTATCTACCTGCCGTTGCAAGTAAATTTGTATGTGCCAAACTCTACACCTTCAAATGAAATTTTGTTTTGTATGCTCGAATAGCTCATGTATCAACTAGGGCTATCCGTATCTTCCATCCTAGGCGGGTTATTCTCAAGAGGAGTGGACTCTGCTCCTTACTCACGAGAAAATGGCTGGTCACCGGGATGCCAAGTCCCATGCTTTATGCAAATCAAATCTAAATAATTGCAAACAAAACTCCCCCTGGGACTGTTGTTAGTTGGAGGCACTCGTTGTTTCGAGCAAGCCATGGATTGATGCTTGTTGGTGGAGGGGGAGTATAAACTTTACCATTCTATTTGGGAACTGCCTATAATGTGTGTATCATGGAAGATATCGCCATCTCTTGGTTGTTATGTTGACAATGAAAGTATGCCGCTCAAGATATTATTTATCTCTGCTTTAAAATCAAGCTCTGGCACCTTTACAAATCCCTGCTTCCCTCTGCGAAGGGCCTATCTATTTACTTTTATGTTGAGTCATCACCCTCTTATTAAAAAGCACCAGCTGGAGAGCACCGCTGTCATTTGCATCCATTACTATTAATTTATATTGGGTATGACTATGAGTGGATCTCTTTTACCATGAATTACAATGTCTAGTGAGTCCTTGATCTTTAAAGGTGCTCTGCATTTATGTTTTGCGGTCTTAGAAAGGGCTAGCGAGATACATCTTGTTATATCATATCATGATTGATTTGAGAAAGTGTTGTCATCCGAGATTTATTATTATTGCTCGCTAGTTGATTATGCCATTGACATGAGTAAACATGAGACCTAAATGTTATTGTGAATATGGTTAGTTCATAATCTTTGCTGAAAACATGAATGCTGGCTTTACATATTTACAACAACAAGAGCAAACAGAGTTTGTAAAAGTTTTTCTTTATCGCTTTTAGTTTATCAACTGAATTGCTTGAGGACAAGCCAAGGTTTAAGCTTGGGGGAGTTGATACGTCTCTGTCATATCTACTTTTCCAAACACTTCTGCCCTTGTTTTGGACTCTAACTTGCATGATTTGAATGGAACTAACCTAAACTGACGCAGTTTTCAGCAGAATTGCCACGGTGTTATTTATGTGCAGAAACAAAAGTTCTCGATATGACCTAAAACTTCACGGAGATTATTTTTGGAAATAATAAAAAATATTGGCAAAAGAATCAAGGCCAGGGGGCCCACACCCTTGCCACGAGGGTGGGGGGCGCACCTGCCCCCCTGGGCGCGCCCCATTGCCTCGTGGGCCCCGTGGAGCTCCACCGACCTGTAACACCCCAAAAAATTTTATTTGGTTTTCATCAAATTCTTTAGTGAATTGGAAGGAGGTTATTTAAATTTTTCTTAAAACCTCTCCTTCTCAAAACTTTTATGACAAATATTTTGTGTGTGCTTCTCAACCTTGATTTTTGGGTCTTGGGGGTTTTTCATCTTGTGTTTGCTCAACATAATTTTTTTGAAGGTTTTTAGAAATTCTTTTTATTAAAAAGAAATCCTATGGGTTATTGACTTATTCTTTTCCCATTCAAACCTTCTCTTTTGCCATATCACATGTTGAAACCTTTCTTCCAAAACCAGCCCCCTACTTTTGGGTCAAGTCAAACATCCAATTCCAGCAAGTTTCACCCTATTTTAAATTTTATTTCTATTTATTTTAACCTAAAAATCTTTTCTGTCAATTATTTTGGATCTTAGAGATTTACAAAGGAACTGCCAGATTTCCTTTGAGTTTTAACTCCAAATAAGTTCCTCTGGCTAGTCCTTAGCACCCTCAACCAAGATCCATCAAGATCCATTGGTCCACAATTAAAATTTTTCAAAATTTGCTTGCTACAAGTTTGGACCGGATTTGTCATTTTTGGTGAAATTCATTCTTTTCTTTCTCCTAAAAATCTGAGATAATTAAGGTAGCCTCCAGATGCATCAAGAGGCCACCTCACCAAGCCCCAACTCCAGAAAAATTTCCCACATGCCAAAATCATTTCGTCGAACAGGTGGCCGACACTGTTTCTGTCAGGTTTCAGAGTTTCAGTGTTCATTTTCAGTCGACGGTGTCGTTTTCGTCAGTCGGCAGCGTCAATCTCGCCAGTGCTCTCGTTGGCTCGTTGCTCACTTCTCCTCCTCCTTATCCATCTCGCCGCACGGTCGCCTGGACGGTTGCGAGCGTTGGTGGCGACGTGCCGCGTCTACTCCGGCATCTTCCGCGGTGGCATAACCACCCGTGGCGAACAACAACGGCTAGCGCTGCAGAACGGCGCCGTCCAGCACCGCCCACACCACCAGAAGCCTACGCGTGGCCATCCTCTTCTCTGTGCACGCTGCAGCACCATCGCCGTGGCCTGAGTGGCACAGAGCGCACTCTCTGCTGCCAACGAGCCCGTGAGGCCGTTCCGTCGAAGTCCTGGAGTATTGCCCAAGTTTTGCCAAGATTACCCTCTGGATGGAACCAGTAGACCAATCCGCAGCTGCCCAGTCACCTAAACACCAGCCCGACGACCGCCTCGCCGTAATTGCTCGCCGGAGATACCCCGTTCTCGGCAACCGCCTCAGACCGGCTATAAAAGGAGGCCTCGATCTCGTTCTCGACCTAGCACCACCCCTCCACCTCGCCAGTACTGCGCCCAGCCACTAGGAGGACCTCGAGGAGGCCTTCTTCCTCGACTCCGGCCGCCCCGATCCGCTTCGGGCTCCGGCAAGATCCTCTCTGGTGAGAGCAACCCCACCTCCCAAACCTTGTCAGCAACCTCCTAGTGCACCCACCCTTCTAACCCGAGCCTCAATTTGGCGTCTGCAGCCCTCCTCGGCGAGATCCACCACCGCCCAAACCACCGTCCACCGGAGTGGAGGCCGCCGTCGACGTGGTGCTCGCCGACGACCCACTCCACCACCCACAGACGCGGGAGAGCCCCGTGGGTCCGTAGGTACCCTCCTTTCCTTCTACCTCACCGTGGATCGACGCCGGCGACCACTGCGGTCCTCGGGCGCAGGCGTACTCTGTTTCCTTTTTCAAATTTTTAAACCTGACGGGTGGGACCCCCTCGTCAGCCTCTCCTCTTCTGTTTGAAATGTTTTCTGAAAACGCCTTCGGGCAAAGTATGACTTTCCTTTGGGCTGGCGTATTTTTAACCGAAGCATTTTATGTTTTTATAAACTAACCCCTGGGAACTTTCTGTTTCATTACAAATAAGTCCCTAGACTAAAACCTTTATAACTTTTTAACAAAAGATGATTTTGAATTGATTCTTTTTTGTCATCTTTATTTTTATGTCTAGTTTTTTATCATATTTATTTAAAAATTATTTTGAACAATTTTTATGCACGCTCGGTATTCCCGTTAGTATCCAATTTCTTTATACCATAGATACCGGAGGAGGTGATGGAACCGCAAACTTCACCGAGCTAGACTCCGACTACTCTGAACCAGGCAAGCATGTTTGAACCTTTGATATGATAAGTGCTTTTCATGTTTGCTTGAGTAGATCGCGTGGCATGTTTATATGAATATCGGTGAAGGTTATATTTCATGCAAAGAAAGCTGCGAGTGAACTTTGATATTGATGTGTTCTTATGATGGTGATATAACCTGATCATGTGGTGGCATGATAGGTTGCAAGCTGGTATTGTTGAAGCATGCCAGTTTTGTGTCAACCGTTTAACTCCAGTATTAACGTGGATCAAGTATCGATCCCGTTCGTTCCCCCTTCGTGCTGCCACATGTTTTCTGCAAAGAGTGCGGTTTAGTAATTTGCAAACTTCTTTCCTTGTACACACCAAACAGAGGGACCGCGATGAGGGTTCCATGGCCCTGGATTAAAGCCCATCATCTTGTCAGGGGGGCATGGGTGTTTCCGTTTGGGACCGAGAGAGGGGCACCCCTTAGAGCGCGCGATATAAATTTGATCCCATGCTATTCGAGGTTGTGGCCTCCCCATCTTAAAGTTTTTCTTGAACGTTGCCTAGGGTGATTCCTGGCAGCGGAATGTGGAATGGGTGTCTACTGGTTAGATGTGTTTCTTCTAAAATACCGTAAATGGAACTAGTCCTTTGTGACTACTGAAATCCGTTGGCTGTGATTAAAGAGTACAAACTCTGCAGAGTCAAAACCATCCGAGTATCCATGTCCACGATCAAGGACTTGAACAGCATCTCAGTGTCAGTATCAGTCTCTGTGTCGATCTCGGTGTCAACCCTAGTGTCAGTCTCCGGAGAATAAGCATGAAAACTGAGAGTGGTAAACCCAGCTGAATGTTATTCCTGTGAATGGACTAACCAGTTTATTATTATGTGCTGAGTATTTCCTTGGGATGATTTAAATTCATGAACTACTTGAATTCGAGTGATGAAATATAAGCCATTTATGTGATGTCGCTCAGACGTCCGACTGTGGCACTCTTGTTATTTACTTTCGATATAAGCCCTGTATGTGATGTCACTCAGACGTCCGACTGTGGCATCCTTGTTATTTATTTTCATTATAAGTCCTTTTCGAGATGTCGCTTAGACGTCCGACTCAGGCACGTTCTGTCATTTACTCTTCAATATAAGACCTTTATGTGGTGTCGCCCTGACGCCCGACTGCGGCATGTTAATTTAATTTTACCTTTCGAGGCGTCGCTTCAGACACCCGATCGGTCTTCAGCTATTTTATTGGGATTTCGGGAGGACTACCGCCTGACTTCCTTTTTATTTTGCATGCAGTGCAATTTAGTATCTGAGTGCACATTACTAATCTGCTCATGTGCATCATGTTTGCATTGTTTATATCTTATGTCCAAACTATCTTGCGAGTACATTCAAAGTACTCACTTGCCTTATGTTGACGAATGCGATCTTATGGATGAAGAGTTCGATAGCGAGTCCGACGCCTAGAGGAGTCCCAGTCAGTCCCGTGCGATCCTGGAGTTGATCACTTGTATTATATACGCTTCCACTACCCAAATAAAAATCATCGAGCCTCACTCCGACGCTTGATGAGCTGTAAGATTTTGGAGTCATGTCACCAACTTCACTGTGACATATCCACCACCACTTTTATTACGAGTCAGTAGTTATGCCACCATACCCTTTGTGTCATATCCGCCCTTATGTATAATATCGACGTGCTTGTAATAAATTGTTGAGCAGCCTCAGCTCAACCTTGTATAATATTTAGTACTGCTGGATTTCTGTATCAAGGATTTGTCTAGCAGTAAGAAGGTTTCTTCTATACTGGTCCGATAAAAGGGTCGGTTTCTCAATAAATGTTTTATTGGAAAACCGGTCCTGACAACCTTGGTATCAGAGCCAGGCTGACTGTAGGAAGCCACTAGGTGCGATCCCTAATCGGTTATTAGCGTAATAAGTGCTATTTTAACATTTTGCAAATGTAGCAATTTTCTGTTAGTCATCATAAATTTATGCCTTGACTATTCGGAATTTTTGTCTACCTTTGTAGATGGCTGGCAGCGACTGTGAGTCACAAGTGTTCGCCAATGTACCTCAGGGGTTTATCGAGCTTCTCATCTCCATCACCAAGGTCGCGATCGGGCCATCAGCTCGCCCGGAGTTCACACTCTACCAGCACAAGATCAGCGACAGCGTATCTATGCACCAGGCCGCGGTGCAATTCAAGGGAGGACGTTCTGAGTCACGCCGCTTCCGATTTGTGGGAAGGACCATACCTACGGAGAGGCATGCCATGTAGATGGCTGCCCATGAGGCGATAGCTCGTCTCCGGGATGCTCTCCCTTCGATGAAGGCTCGTCGCTACCGCTACCTCCCATGCCACGTGCCATGCACTTGTCACTATGCATTCGCTTGCCCTAGGGGAGAGAGAGATGAGGCTATTGAAATGTTGGTTGAGTATCTCAAAGCTCTTGAGGCAGCTTTTGATAACCTCGTGGACGACTTTGTGGCTGCTTGTATGGACTTTGTTCAAGGCTGTTCCGCCAACAGGAGGGAGCTCCTCCGTACAGCACCACCACTGTCATACATGTCGTCCTCAACATCCTTTGCACCTGCCACCTTAGCCACCGCTCACCGCCTGCCTACCACTAAGGAGTTTGACCAAGTCATTGCTCCTACTCCAGTCAGAGCTGCACCACCTATCGTGCCCGCACCAGCTCCTCAACTCAGTACTTCGCGCTTGGAGCCTATTAGTGAGGAGGAGGTTGAGTCTCCAGCATCACTGGGTCTTACCCTCGGCAGGCCGAAGGAAGTTTTCACCATCTCCGACTGAATGCGCCTAGCAGCCATGCGATGTGCCAACTTGTATGATATGTTTATATGTATATAGGTTTGGTGAGAAGTAGTTTGTGTGCGCGCATCATGTAGGAACTCGGAGAAGTGCACTAGCCTAAATAACATGTCAGGAATGTGTACGCACATCGTGAGTGATGTATTGTATAATTACGGCTTGCGTGTAAGATATGTACTGAGCGGTCCTTCTCCTTGCGCAATCAAATATTTTCTTGAAAAATCTTGGAGTTTCTTTTAAATTCCGCCTTGCAAAATTATTTATTTTTGCCACTCAGTTTTTCTCATGGGTTTTGCAAAAATACCCCCGAGTGGAAATGCCTCGTCCCTGGACTCGTTCCATGCCAAGTCCGATGGAAGAAAATTATGGTACCCAGACAAGTAACAATTTCACACAGGGGCAGTCAAGTCAGCAAGGCAGTGAAGCAGCATTTTCTCAAGTATGCCGCCTTTATGAGCAAAGCCAGCAGCAGCATCAAGAAATGATGAACCATGTTATCAATATGGGAAATCACCGTGAACCATATCAACATCATTCCAAATTGTATGGACTACAGAAGACACGTCCCCCAACGTTCTCTCATACTGATAGACCTCTTGAGGCCGATGGTTGGCTTCGAGACATTGAAAGGAAGTTAATTATTGCACAATGTTCGGACCGTGAGAAAGTACTTTATGCACCTCATTACCTCACTGGAGCTGCTGCATCATGGTGGGAAAATTTCCTACACATGCAACCCGATGAAAATAATATCACCTAGGAAGAATTTAAAGAAGGTTTTTGTGGGGCGCACATTCCCAGAAGTATTATGAAAATCAAGAAAAGGGAGTTTGATGACCTCAAGTAGAGAAGCATGATAGTGACTGAGTACAATAGTCAGTTTACTCAATTATCTCGCTATGCCAACGAAGAGCATATGACTGAAAATAAAAAGATGGAAAAATTTCTGGATGGTCTAGCACCAGCACTTAAATGCCAACTGGTCGTACACACCTTTCCAGATTTCAAAACACTTGTGGACAAAGCTATTACATTATAAGTTGAGCGCCACAGCTTGGAGGATTTTTGCAAGCGCAAAAGGGACAAGACTACTCATCCTCGCAACAACCGGAACAAGACTGATTTTCAGAAGATTGGAGCGAACAAACCCACAACCAATGTTCCACGCCCTAACAAAAAATTTCATGCAAGGGACAAGGATTTTACGTATTGCCCAGGTGTTACTTGCTACGCTTGTGGAGAGGAAGGACACTATGCCAAACAGTGCCCAAAACCAAGAAACTCGGCCCCCAAGCCGAACAACAATGGAAACAATTCAGAACCCAAGCGTAACAACTTCAACCCCAATAACAATCCCAAGAAGGGTCACTTGAACCATGTGACCAAGGAGGAAGCACATAATGCCCCGGATATCGTACTCGGTACATTCCCTGTCAACACAATACCTGCCACAGTTTTGTTTGATTCTGGAGCTTCTCACTCATTCATTTCAAAGAACTTTGCTTGGCAACATGATTTTTCGATGCTTCCTTTGAAAAAATCCATGACCATCAAGTCCCTCGGGATTAAGCAAATCACTCAGAATTACTGCCAAGGTGTGGTTATTGAGATTGAGGGACTAAAGTTTCAGGCAAATCTCATTGTATTGGAAAATAAGGGACTGGATGTTATCCTAGGAATGGACTGGTTAACCACCAACAAGGGATTTATCGACTGCCTCAATCGGACTGTAATTCTTACTCGTCATCACGGGAAGACGATAAAAGTTTCAGCTAAAGAAAGATCATTATCACGGCAACCAAAGTTGAACAAGGTGGACATTTCAGAGTTAAGAAAATTTCCAGTGGTGTGTGAGTTCCCTGACGTATATCCCGAAGAACTACCGGGCATGCCACCAGACCGGGAAATAGAGTTCATCATTGAACTAGCATCTGGAACCACCCCCATTTACAGGAAACCCTATAGAATGGCACCCTCTGAGTTGGTAGAATTAAAGAAGCAAATAAAGGAGTTACTGGACAAAGGATTTATACGGGCCAAGTCCTCACCTTGGGGATCACCAGTATTATTTGCCTAGAAAAAGGATGTGACACTGAGATTATGTAAAGATTATCGAGCACTCAACATGGTCACCATCAAAAACAAATATCCGATGCCACGGATAAATGATTTATTTGACCAGCTCGCACAAGGAAAGGTCTTCTCAAAAGTTGATTTAAGGTCGGGGTATCATTAATTAAAAGTACATACAGAAGATATCCCCAAGACAGCATTCACCTCTAGATACAGATTATATGAATTTACAGTAATGCCGTTTGGACTAACAAATGCCCCCGCATATTTTGTCCACCTCATGAACAAAGTGTTTATGAAATTTATGGACAAATTTGTTGTGGTGTTCATTGATGATATTCTGGTATACTCTAAGACACCAGAAGAACATGCAGAACATCTCAGAATTGTACTAGGAGAATAGAGGAAACATCAATTATACGCCAAATTCAGCAAATGTGAATTTTGGTTAAGACATGTTGGTTTTCTAGGCCACGTATTGACCCAAGAAGGTGTTTCTGTGGACCCAGAAAAAGTCAAGGCCGTACTTGGCTGGAAACCACCAGCCAAAGTAATAGATGTACGAAGTTTTCTTGGAATGGCTGGATATTACAGAAGGTTTATTGAGGGATTCTCCACCATACCAAACCAATGACACAGTTACTCAAGAAGGATAAGAAATTTTTATGGACTGGAGCTTGCGAGAAAAGTTTCCAAGAACTCAAAAGGAAATTAACAACATCACCGGTATTGGTTGTACCGGACATACACAAAAGTTTTGAAGTATATTGTGACGCATCCCAGAAGGGCCTCGGATGCGTACTAATGCAAGAAGGCAAAGTAGTCGCATACGCTTCCAGGAAACTACGAAAGCATGAAGAAAATTATCCTACTCATCATTTGGAATTGGCAGCAGTCATTCATGCACTCAAAGAGTGGTGGCACTTTTTGCTTGGAAATCGTTGTGAAATATATACGGACCATAGAAGCCTCAAATATATTTTCACACAACCCGAACTCAATTTACGACAACGACGTTGGTTGGAATTAGTGAAAGATTATGATGTCGGCATTCACTACCATCCAGGAAAGGCGAATGTAGTGCCAGATGCTCTTAGTAGAAACCCCAGCTCGGACAATGACAATCTAGAAAACTTGAGACCTGAATTTCAGCAGGAGTTCACCAAACTCAACTTGGTGATGGTCACTGAAGGCAGTGTGTCAAATTTGGAAATACAACCCACCCTAATGGAACAAATTATGAAGGCTCAGCATGGACACCCCAGCATCGAAGGAATAAAAAGAAAAGTCAGTATGGGCAAAGCTTCAGAATTCGTCATAGACGATGAGGGAATATTATGGTACGGAGACAGACTTTGCGTGCCAAATATAGAGGACCTCAAACAGCAAATTCTAGCCGAAGGCCACACCACTCCATATTCAATCCACCCTGGAGGAACCAAAATGTATAAGGACATTCAGGAAAAATTTTGGTGGCACGGTATGAAGAGGGATATAGCCACCTCCATTGCATGTTGTGATTCTTGTCAGCGCATTAAAGCCGAGCACCAAAAACCAGCAGGACTATTACTGCCAAACAGGATACTTGAGTGGAAATGGGACGAAATTGGAATGGATTTTATTGTCGGACTACCTCGGTCACAACACGGAAATGATGCCATATGGGTCATCGCAGATAGATTAACCAAGGTGGCACATTTCATTCCCGTAAAGACAACATACACCACTCAGAAGCTTTCCAAACTTTATCTATCCCGTATAGTTTGTCTGCATGGAATCCCAAAGACTATAATATCCGACAGGGGCACTCAATTAGTCTCTAAATTTTGGGATCATTTACAACAAGCTCTGGGAACTCAACTAGTATTCAGCACAGCATACCACACCCAGACTGATGGACAAACTGAATGCGTGAACCAAATTCTAGAGGACATGCTGAGAGCATGTGTTCTCATCTATGGAACCAGTTGGGAAGAAAGCTTGCCATATGCCGAGTTCACATACAACAACAGTTACCAAGCCAGTCTACAAATGGCACCTTTTGAAGCCTTGCACGGGCGGAGATGTCGTACCCCATTAAATTGGTCAAAAACAAGAGACAGTCGTATCTTCGGCCCAGACATGCTCAAGTAAGGTGAGGAGAAAGTTAGACTAATTAGGGACCGACTCAAGACAGCTCCAAGCCGACAAAAGAGTTATTACGATCGAAAACATCGTGAAGTCAGCTATGAACCCAGTGAATATGTGTATCTACGAGTATCTCCTATGAGGGGCTTGCAACGGTTCAAAGTTAAAGGAAAGCTAGCACCAAGATTTATTGGACCCTTCTGTGTGATTGCACGAAGAGGCACAGTAGCCTACCAACTAGACCTACCGAAAGAACTGTCAGACGTCCACGACGTGTTTCACGTCTCATAGTTGAGGAAACGTGTAAGCAACCCAGAAAAGCACGTATCTCATGAGAGCATTGGCGTGCAACCAGACCTCACCTACAGGGAACGTCCGATAAAAATATTAGAGGAGTCTGAAAGGAGGACCCGTCAGAAGACAATTAAGTTTTTCAAGGTTCAGTGGAGCAATCACACCACGGATGAAGCAACATGGGAAAGAGAGGATTTTCTTCGGACAGAGTACCCACACCTATTTGAGGATCAGCTGAAATCTCGGGGACGAGATTTTTCCTAAGGGGGTAGGTGTTGTAACACCCCAAAAAAATTTATTTGGTTTTCATCAAATTCTTTAGTGAATTGGAAGGAGGTTATTTAAATTTTTCTTAAAACCTCTCCTTCTCAAAACTTTTATGAAAAATATTTTGTGTCTGCTTCTCAACCTTGATTTTTTGGGTCTTGAGGTTTTTTCATCTTGTGTTGGCTCAACACAAATAATTTTTGAAGGTTCTTAGAAAATCTTTTTATTAAAAATAAATACTATGGGTTATGGACTTATTCTTTTCCCATTGAAACCTTCTCTTTTGCCATATCACATATTGAAACCTTTCTTCCAAAACCACCCCCTACTTTTGGGTCAAGTCAAACATCCAATTCCAGCAAGTTTCAACCTCTTTTAAATTTTATTTCTATTTATTTTAACCTCAAAATCTTTTCTGTCAATTATTTTGGATCTTAGAGATTTACAAAGGAACTGCCAGATTTCCTTTCGGTTTTAACTCCAAATAAGTTCCTCTTGCTAGTCCTTAGCACCCTCAACCAAGATCCATCAAGATCCACCGGTCCACAATTCAAATTTCTCAAAATTTGCTTGCTGCAGGTTTGGACCAGATTTGTCATTTTTGGTGAAATTCATTCTTTTCTTTCTCCTAAAAATCTGAGATAATTCAGGCAGCCTCCAAATGCATCAAGAGACCACCTCACCAAGCCCCAACTCCAGAAAAATTTCCCACATGCCAAAATCATTTCGTCGAACAGGTGGCCGGCACTGTTTCTGTCAGGTTTTAGAGTTTCAGTGTTCAGTTTCAGTCAACGGTGTCGTTTTTGTCAGTCGGCAGCGTCAATCTCGCCAGTGCTCTCCTTGGCTCGTTGCTCACTGCTCCTCCTGCTTATCCATCGCGCCACACGGTCGCCTGGATGGTTGCGAGCGTCGGTGGTGACGTGTCGCGTCTACTCCGGCGTCTTCCCCGGTGGCAGAACCACCCGTGGCGAACAGCAACAGCTAGCGCTGCAGAACGGCGCCGTCCAGCACCGCCCACACAACTAGAAGCGTACGCGTGGCCATCCCCTTCTCTGTGCACGCTGCAGCATCGTTGCCATGGCCTGAGAGGCGCAGAGCGCGCTCTCTGCCGCGAACGAGCCCGTGAGGCCGTTCCGTCGAAGGCCTAGAGTATCGCTCAAGTTTTGCCAAGATTAGCCTCTGGATGGAACCAGGAGACCAATCTGCAGCTGCCCAGTCACCTAAACCCCAGCCCGACCACTGCCTCGCCATAATTGCTCGCCGGAGATACCCCGTTCTTGGCAACCGCCTTGGACTGGCTATAAAAGGAGGCCTCGAGCTCGTTCTCGACCCAGCACCACCCCTCCAGCTCGCCAGTACTGCGCCCAGTCACTAGGAGGACCTCGAGGAGGCCTTCTTCCTCCACTCCAGCCGCCCAGATCCGCTTCGGGCTACGGCAAGATCCTCTCTGGTGAGAGCAACCCCACCTCCCAAACCTTGTCAGCAACCTCCTTGTGCACCCACCCTTCTAACCCGAGCCTCAATTTGGCGTCTGCAGCCCTCCTTGGCGAGATCCACCACCGCCCAAACCACCGTCCGTCGGAGTGGAGGCTGCCATCGACGTGGTGCTCGCCGACGACCCACTCCACCACCCACAGACGCGGGAGAGCCCCGTGAGTCTGTAGGTACCCTCCTTTCCCTCTACCTCGTCGTGGATCGACGCCGGCGACCACCACGGTCCTCAGGCGCCGGCGTACTCTGTTTCCTTTTTCAAATATTTAAACCTGACGGGTGGGACCCCCTCGTCAGCCTCTCCTCTTCTGTTTGGAACGTTTTCTGAAAACGCCTTCGGGCAAAGTACGTCTTTCCTTTGGGCTGGCGTATTTTTAACCTAAGCGTTTTCTTTTTTTATATACTAACCCCTAGAAATTTTCTGTTTCATTACAGAAAAGTCCCTGGACTAAAACCTTTATAACTTTTTAACGACAGATGATTTTGAATTGATTCTTTTTCTGTCATCTTTATTTTTCTGTCTAGTTTTTTATCATATTTATTTGAAAATTATTTGGAAATTTTTTTATGCACGCTCGGTATTCACGTTAGTGTCCGATTTCTTTATACCATAGATACTGGAGGAGGTGACGGAACCGCAAACTTCGTCGAGCTAGACTCCGACTACTCCGAACCAGGCAAGCATGTTTGAAACTTTGATATGACTAGCAAAAGGGCCCGTGCGTTGCAACGGGAGAAAAGAATACCACACGCTCTTAATTTAGAAAAAAATGGTCTATAATCTGAGTATTTGTAGCTATGACCCAAACAAAGATGGTCTTTGCCTATAAAACGGCAACTTCAAGATTCCACATGTCTTTGTAGATTTAATACATACAAAGAAACAGGCAAGTGATCTTCAATTTCGTCTCCAATCTCGATTTTGCTGAGATGTTCATCCACAATCCGGATTAGTACCGATATGAAAGAAAGACGAATAATGCACTGTTTATTAAGATTGCACCCTAGATAGTATTTTTTTAAAGGGTTAACAGGTAAAATAACATCATATTCAGATTCCATATATTTTTCTAATCAAATTCCATATATAACATGTTAAATTTTAAGTTACGGTTTAGAAGATACAAGTATTTTAAAAAACATATAATATCTACTGCGGGTTTAATATAAGAAACATCAGGGGGTTTTCTATAAAATAGTATGACGAACTAAGAATACATATTTCTTTTATTAGTAGGTATAGATAAGTGCTTTTCATGTTTGCTTAAGTGGTTCGCATGGCATGTTTATATGAACGTCGGTGAAGGTTATATTTCATGCAAAGAAAGATGCGGGTGAACTTCGATATTGATATGTTCTTATGATGGTGATATAACCTGATCATGTGGTGGCATGATAGGTTGCAAGCTGGTATTGTTGAAGCATGCCAATTTTGTGTCAACCGTTTAACTCTAGTATTAACGTGGATCAAGTCTCGATCCCGTTCGTTCCCCCTTTGTGCTGCCACATGTTTTCTGCAAAGAGTGCGGTTTAGTAAGTTGCAAACCTCTTTCCTTGTACACACCAAACAGAGGGACCGCGATGAGGGTTCCATGGCCCTGGATTAAAGCCCGTCATCCGGTCAGGGGGCATGGGTATAAATTTGATCCCATGCTATTCGAGGTTGTGGCCTCCCCATCTTAAAGTTTTTCTTGAACGTTGCCTAGGGTGATTCCTGGCAGCGGAATGTGGAATGGGTGTGTATTGGTTAGATGTGTTTCTTCTAAAATACCGTAAATGGAACTAGTCCTTTGTGACTACTGAAATCCGTTGGCTGTGGTTAAAGAGTACAAACTCTGCAGAGTCAAAACCATTCGAGTATCCATGTCCAAAATCTAGGACTTGAACAGCATCTCAGTGTCAGCAACAGTCTCAGTGTCGATCTCGGTGTCAACCCCAGTGTCAGTCTCCGGAGAATAAGCATGAAAACTGAGAGTGGTAAACCCGGCTGAATGTTATTCCTATGAATGGACTAACCAGTTTATTATTATGTGCTGAGTATTTCCTTGGGATGATTTAAATTCATGAACTACTTGAATTCGAATGATGAAATATAAGCCCTTTATGTGATGTCTCTCAGACGTCCGACTGTGGCACTCTTGTTATTTACTTCTGATATAAGCCCTTTATGTGATGTCGCTCAGACGTCCGACTGTGGCATCCTTGTTATTTACTTTCATTATAAGCCCTTTTCGAGATGTCGCTTAGACGTCCGACTGAGGCACGTTCTGTTATTTACTCTTCAATATAAGCCCGTTATGTGGTGTCGCCCTGACGCCCGACTGCAGCATGTTAATTTAATTTTACCTTTCGAGGCGTCGCTACAGATACCCGATCGGTCTTCAGCTATTTTATTGGGATTTCTGGAGGACTACCGCCTGACTTCCTTTTTATTTTGCATGTAGTGCAATTTAGTATCTGAGTGCGCATTACTAATCTGCTCATGTGCATCATGTTTGCATTGGTTATATCTTATGTCTAAACTGTCTTGCGAGTACATTCAAAGTACTCACCTGGCTTGTTGATTTGGCCAGATGTTGTCGAAGGCAATCTTATGGATGAAGAGTTTGATAGCGAGTCCGACGCCTAGAGGAGTCCCAGTCAGTCCCGTGCGATCCTGGAGTTGATCACTTGTATTGTATACGCTTCCACTACCCAAATAAAAATCATCGAGCCTCACTCCGACGCTTGATGAGCTATAAGATTTTGGAGTCATGTCACCCACTTCACTGTGACATATCCACCACCACTTTTATTACGAATCAGTAGTTATGCCACCATACCCTTTGTGTCATATCCGCCCTTATGTATAATATCGGCATGCTTGTAATAAATTGTTGAGCAGCCTCAGCTCAACCTTGTATAATCTTTAGTACTACTGGATTTCTGTATCATGGATTTGTCTACCAGTAAGAAGGTTTCTTCTATACTGGTCCGATAAAAGGGTCAGTTTCTCAATAAATGTTCTATTGGAAAACCGGTCCTGACACGACCTCAACTCCAACTCCATATATTCATGTTCGAGGAGAAGAAAATCAAAGAGAAAGATTCATCGCGTTTTACGATACGGAGCCGCCGCCAAGCCCTAAACTCTCTCGGCAGGGCTGATCTGGAGTCCATTCGGGGCTCCGGAGAGGTGAATCCGTCGCCATCATCATCATCAACCATCCTCATTCACCAATTTCATGATGCTCACTGCCGTGCGTGAGTAATTCCATCATAGGCTTGCTGGACGGTGATGGGGTGGATGAGATTTATCATGTAATCGAGTTAGTTTTGTTAGGGTTTGATCCCTCGTATCCACTATGTTCTGAGATTGATGTTGCTATGACCTTGCTATGCTTAATGCTTGTCACTAGGGCCCGAGTGCCATGATTTCAGATCTGAACCTATTATGTTTTCATCAATATATGTGAGTTCATGATCCTATCTTGCAAGTCTATAGTCACCTACTATGTGTTATGACCGTAGTTTGAGGAGTTCATGTATTCACTATGTGTTAATGCTTTGGTCCGGTACTCTATTAAAAGGAGGCCTTAATATCCCTTAGTTTCCATTAGGACCCCGCTGTCACGGGAGGGTAGGACAAAAGATGCCATGCAAGTTCTTTTCCATAAGCACGTATGACTATATTCGGAATATATGCCTACATTACATTGATGAATTAGAGCTAGTTCTGTGCTACCCTATGTTATGATTGTTACGTGATGAACCACATCCGGCATAATTCTCCATCACCGATCCAACGCCTATGAGCTTTTCACATATTGTTCTCCGCTTATTTACTTTTCCGTTGCTACTGTTACAATCACTACAAAACCCAAAAATATTACTTTTGCTACTGTTACCGTTACTATCATACTACTTTGCTACTAAATACTTTGCTGCAGATATTAAGTTATCCAGGTGTGGTTGAATTGACAACTCAACTGCGAATCAATAAATTTGGGTTGAATACTCTACCCTCGAAAACTGTTGCAATCCCCTATACTTGTGGGTTATCAACCGCACAACTACGGTATGGTGTTTGCCGTTGTTAGTCTCACCAACGATACGCAACCTCAATGTGAACAAGATGCTGGTTGAGGGCGGGGCCGGCCTGAACTTGATCTCACCCATTGTGATCAAAAGGCTGCAAATTCCTGATGGAGACCTCGAGGAAACGGGTACGTTTCAAGGGGTCAATCCGGGAAGGAGCCAGCCGAAGGGGAAGGTCACATTGCCCATGGCGTTTGGAGGTGAGTTGAACTACAGAACGGAGAGGATCGTCTTCGATGTGGCCGAGATCCACTTTCCCTACAACGGGATCCTCGGCCGCCCGGCACTAGCCATGTTCATGGCGGCATTGCACTACGCCAACAACACCCTGAAGATGCCGGGGCCGATGACCATCATCTGTGTCCCCTCCGACTAGAAGGACGCGCTGATCTGCGCAGACCAACTCTATCACGAAGCAGTTGCAGTAGCTGTCGCCAAGGCACTTGCTCCTGCCGTTGAAGCCCAGGAGGGAAGAAGAAGACCGGCAAGACCTCTCACACCCACTCCGCCAAGCGCACCTCTTCGGAGTGTTGTGCTACCGTTGAGGACGAGCCCGAGAGAACTACTGGCAAGAGCAAGAAAACCAAAGCAGCATCACCAGAGACCAAGAGGGTGTCCATCGAGGAGGATGGCATGGGAGGGGCTGTCATCATAAGCTCCACCCTCAACAGCAAATAGGAAAGCGCGCTCGTCACTTTCCTGCGGGCGAATGTCGATGTGTTTGCGTGGCAAGCATCTGACATCCTCAGCATTCCCAGGGAAGTAATTGAGCTCCACCTTCCTGTCTGTTCCCATGCGTGACCCGTCAAGTAGAAGGTCAGGAAGCAAGCTTTGGAATGACAGGAGTACATCACAGAGGAGATCAGGAAATTGGAAGCGGCAGGTTTGGTGAGAGGAGTGCTCCATCCGAAGTGGTTGGCCAATCCGGTGGTGGTGCGCAAGGCAAATGAGAAGTTGAGGCTATGAATTGACTACACAGATATCAATAAGGCTTGTCCTAACGACCCCTTCCCATTGCCGCGCATCGACCAGATTGTTGACTCCACGGCCGGGTGTGATCTGTTGTCATTCCTCAACGCCTACTTGGGCTACCACCAGATCTTCCTGACAAGAGAAGATGAAGAGAAGACAACATTTATCACCCCATGTGGTACGGATTGCTTTTTACGGATGCCTTCCGGGTTGAAGAGTGTTGGCTCAACATTCGCAAGGGCGGTCCAGATTGGTTTTGAGCCCCAGCTACATAGAAATATGGAAGCTTATATGGATGACATAGTGGTCAAAACCAAGGACAAGGCAACCCTTGTACAACACTTAGAAGAGACGTTTGCCAAACTACGCAAGATCAACCTCAAGATGACCCCTAAGAAGTGTTTCTTTGGTGTTCCGTCTAGAAAAATTCTCAGGTTCTTTGGGTCGCAGCGTGGGATCGAGGCAAACCCAGATAAGATCAAGGCTATTGAGCAGATTGAGGCACCCAAGCGGATCAAGGATGTGCGCCGGCTCACTAGCTGCATTGCCGCCATGAGCACATTCATCTCCAAGTTCGCTGAGTGTGCCCTTCCCTTTTTTAAAATCTTGAAGAAGGCAGGCCCAATGGAGTGGACCCCAGAGGCCGAGGCGGCATTGCAGGATCTGAAGAAATACCTTTCCTCTACGCTAATAATGGTTGCGCCTAAACCAAAAGAGCCATTGTTGTTGTATCTAGAAGCAACGAATCATGTGGTCAGCTCCGCACTAGTGGCGCAGAGGGAGGTCGACGAAGAGGCAGGGGCAACGGCAGGACTGACGGATGGCAAGTCAGAGATTCCCCCGGCAGGGCCTGGTGCCGGCAAGGCAAGGCCCCCAGCAGAGTCTGACGCCATCGGTGATGGGCCCGCGCAGCTTAGTGAAGTGGTGCAGAAGAAGAAGATGATGCAGCACCCGGTTTACTTTGTCAGCTCCCTCTTGCAGGGGCCCAGGTCAAGGTACTCCGGTGTGCAGAAATTTCTCTTCAACCTCCTTATGGCCTCGAAGAAGCTGCGTCATTACTTCCAAGCCCACGAGATCACTCTCGTCACCTGCCTCCCGTTGCAACGGATACTGCACAACCCAGATGCAACCGAAAGGATTGTGGAGTGGGCCTTGGAGTTGTTAAGCTTTGGGTTGAAGATTGAAAGTACGTCGACAATCCAGAGCAGAGTCTTGGCGGAGTTCATTGCAGAATGGACCTCAACACCCGATGAAGAAATCCAGGAGACCACTCTCCCCGGCAAGGAAGCAAGTCACGACTGGATCATGTATTCAATGGGGCTTTCTCGCTACAAGGCGCCGGTGCCGGTGTGCTGCTTGTTGCACCCACCGGAGAGCACCTCAAGTATGTGATACAGATGCACTTTCCCAGGGAGATGTCCACAAACAACACTGCTGAGTACGAGGGGCTACTTGCCGGTCTCAGGATTGTGGCAGACCTCGGGGTGAAGAAGCTCATCGTCTGGGGTGATTCGCAGCTTGTCGTCAGACAAGTCAACAAAGATTACCAGAGTCCGTTGATGGAGGCCTACGTAGATGAGGTGAGGAAGCTGGAAGAGCGCTTCAACGGTATACAAGCGGAGCACGTTCCCCGAGCGGAGAACGACATCACTGACTACCTTTTTGCTTGGGTTAACTCAACCATCTGTCGAACCATCAACAGAGCAAAACAAGCGGCGGAAATCAGGCCCTGGCAAGTACTTTCCTTCCGAGCCCCCAGGGGCCGCCGGCAAGGGTGTTGCCGCGGGTTTCGAGCCTGCCAAGGGGCAGCTGGCTCCGGCAGGGCGCCAAGCCCTGGCCGTAGACACGGCTGCCTCTATGGCGGAGAGATGCCCTTGGTCCTTACCGTCGAGCCCCAGGCTCCGGCATGGGCACAAGATACCGTCCGTTTCCTCCAAACTGGGGATCTTCCTGAGGAGCAGGAAGAAGCGAAAAAAGTAGCCCGTCGGTCTGCCTTGTACCAGTTCGTCGATCACGTCCTATATAGAAAAGACCAAACGGTGTGAAATTGAAGTGCATCCCCTAGGAGGAAGGACTGGAGTTGTTGGCAGAAATACATGGAGGCATATGTGGCTCCCACATAGGGTCGAGGGCCCTTGCCGGCAAGGCATTCCGGCAAGGCTTGTTCTGGCCCACCGCCCTCCAGGATGCGACGACACTATTAACCAGGTGTGAAGCGTGCCAGTTCCATTCGAAGAAGCTTCATCAACTAGCTCAAGCCCTTCAAACAATCCCTCTCTCCTAGCCGTTCTCGGTCTGGGGTCTCCACATACTAGGCCCTTTCCCTCGCGCTGTCGGGGGCTTTGAGTACTCGTACGTTGCAATCGACAAGTTCACAAAGTGGCCGGAGGTGGAGGCAGTGAGGAAGGTTACAACATAGTCAGCCGTCAAGTTTTTCAAGGGGCTAGTCTGCCATTTTGATGTACCAAACAGAGTCATCACTGACAACGGCACGCAGTTCACAAGCCAGACCTTCATGCAATACATCCAAGACCTCGGCAGCAAGGTCTGTTTTGCTTCTGTGGCACACCCCCGGATCAACGGCCAGGCAGAGAGGGCAAATGCTGAAGTGTTGCGAGGCCTCAGAACGAAGACGTTTGACAGGCTGCACAAGAGCGGAAGGCGCTGGATTGATGAGTTGTCGGTGGTTCTTAGGTCGATCTGGACGATGCCCAATCGAGCCACCGGCCAGACATCCTTTGCCCTAGTATATGGGGTAGAAGCAGTTCTCCCAACGGAACTCATATACGGGTCACCTTGATTGCTCGCTTATGATGAGCTTGAGCAAGAGCAGTTGCGGCAAGATGACGCAACGCTCCTTGAGGAAGATCGTCTTCGGGCGGTTGTGAGAGCAGCACGCTACCAGCAAGCCCTGCGCCGCTACCATAGCCGCAAGGTTCATGCCCGAAGCTTTGAGGAAGGCGACCTTGTTCTTCGGCGCATTCAGTCGGCCAAGAATTCCAACAAGCTGACGCCAAAGTGGGAAGGCCCTTATTGGGTAATACGTGTCACCAGGCCCAGCGCAGTCCACCTGGGGACCGAAGATGCTATCCTAGTGAGCAATTCCTGGAACATCGAACATGTTCGCAAGTTTTACCCATAAGGTGCGGTTGCCGGGCCTCCTTCAAAAACACCTTTTGTACAAGCCTTGCCGGCAAGGCATGTAACCCTTTGTGCAAAGCCAGGCGCAGACCTTGAGCATAAATAAACGAAGCGCTGGCACCCTAAGTTATAACATGCATGCTAGGTTAAGTCTCTCCCTCGGTTAGGGTTGATAGTGCTTAGCGGTGACTAACCACTAGCCTAGAGGTCGAGTGTGCGTCTTTCTGTTCTCTTTGGTTCGCAGGGCACGCAGACACTTCTGCTGAGCCGCTTGCGAAAAAGAGAACGAACCGGTGCTCCGGCCCCGGTAGGACAAGACTGCTGGGGGCTGAAGATACAAGGATCCAACCACGGCAAGCCAAGGTTGCGGGGGCTGCGGATTCAGATAAGTCTTTCACCCCCCTGTTATGCGTTTCCGTATAGAACTGGGACATGTGAAACCTTGTTTATGTTCTTAAAACCACCATGCTCCCCCTTTCCTGTGCCCAAGAGCTACCTCTTGGGTTGGAATTTGGTAGTAGTCACGGTGGCGAGGAGATGAATGAGGGGCCTAACTCTACTTCGCCCCTGCGTTCGCTAACAGCGCGAGAATGGTCGACTGAAGTGGGGAAATGGCAAGGCATGTTCCCGGGCGACAATGTTTTTCTTAAAAATAACAAGGATTCATCCTTGGCATGGGCCTCACTCACGCACAAAGAACCCGGCAAGCACCCTTTTTTATTAAAAACATCCCATACAGGTGCAGTTCATACAGAATTAAAAACATGAGCAAGGGGATTACAAGTCTTAAGATTACCAAGTCCCCGCAGTCTTACGAATTAAAAAGAGATAAGGTGCCCGTAATCCCTTTCTTGTCCCTATCCATAGAAGGTGGAACAAGGGAGCAGGAGGGGAAAAAGAGCGCCCTAGGCAAGGTAGGAGGAGCAGAAGGCACCAAGAGAACATCTTGGTGCCGGGAAAAGAGCTGGAAGACGAGGCAGCGGGCCGCCAATACGCGACGGAGGCATCGGTGCCCGCATACTCCGATTTGACGGCCGCCACCCACCTTCTTCGCCTTCTCCGGCCCTCCTACGCCAACCGCCCAAGGAGACGACGGGGAGCACCCTAATGGAGAGCTTGGCGAGGATGGCCCTTGGCAAGGTGCGTGGCCGAGGGAGGGGCGCCGCGGTAATTCGAAGTCGGAGTCGGCATCCTGCCGCTCGACTCCCTTGTCGTTCCTCTCGCTGTCCTCCTCGTCTCTCCCGCTTGATTAGGAATCTTCATCATCGGAGGAGCTCTCCACACAGCACTTCAGGCGAGTTCCAAGATCTCCAAAGACCTTGACAGAGAGCAGGCCGCCCTCCATTAACTTGAAGTAGAGGACGAGCCCCACTATCACGCTATGGATGCGAGCAAATGTCTTCCATCCGCGATGGAGATACATAACATGAGGAGCGGGGAAGTCAACGTCGACACGCGTGCCGCCGGTCCCATAGCCCCTCATGTGCAAACTGAGGGTCTGGGCGGATCGAGCTCCATCTCCTGAGCGAAGGGGGTGGGGAGACAGAGACGACGAAGGGGTGGCCGGCACAGCCTGTTGAAGAACTGGCGGGTCTGGTCCCCGACGTGACCCTCCGCCGCGGGAGGCACCACTGGCGGAGGCACGGCCATCGTGCCGCCTCGTCCCCCTCTCCCCCGAACGCTGTGGCGACTGCGGCCACGCCCCCTCCCCCTTCCTCTCGTGGTCGGCTCCGCCGCCGCGGGCTCGTGGGAAGGAGGTACGCGCTGACGAGCAGCAACTCTTGCCGCCACTGTCGAAGGCCCAACACCTCCTCTCGCCATGGCGGGTGGAAGAAAGGAACGAAGGTGGAGGAGGATGGATACTGAAGGGATGTGGGTGACGCCCCCTCCCCCTCCTTATAAAGGGGCGGGGTCGAGGCTCAGCCGCCCCACTCAGCCAATCCAGCCATCGGAGGCGCAGGGAATCAGGAGCGACACTCTGCACCAATCAGCGACAGCCCGGTTTCCCGCCTCCACCACCTGCCACTTGCATGGAGGACGCGTGGCGAGCGAGTAGGATCGAAAGGATGGGTGAGGCAACCATTCCCCGCCCCATGATCATGGGGCGTGAGCACCTTGAAGACTGCGACCCGAGTCCACCCAGTAAATGATCCGCGCCTCCATGCCTCCTTCTTTTTATGGGGAAGGCGCGAGCTGCCTCTTTACCACGATGTGACGCATGCATGCGGAAACCGCCTGTCGGTGTCAAAACCGGCGGATCTCGGGTAGGGGGTCCCGAACTGTGCGTCTAAAGTGGATGGTAACAGGAGGCGGGGGACATGATGTTTACCCAGGTTTGGGCCCTCTCTATGGAGGTAATACCCTACTTCCTGCTTGACTGATCTTGATGATATGAGTATTACAAGAGTTGATCTACCACGAGATCATAGAGGCTAAACCCTAGAAGCTAGCCTATGGTATGATTGTTGTAGTCCTATGGACTAAACCCTCCGGTTTATATAGACACCGGAGGGGGCTAGGGTTACACATAGTCGGTTACAAGGGAGGAGATCTACATATCCGTATTGCCAAGCTTTCCTTCCACGCCAAGGAGAGTCGCATCCGGACACGGGACGAAGTCTTCAATCTTGTATCTTCATAGTGCAACAGTCCGACTAAAGGATATAGTCCGGCTGTCCGAGGACCCCCTAATCCAGGACTCCCTCAGTAGCCCCTGAACTAGGCTTCAATGACGATGAGTCCGGCACGCAGATTGTCTTCGGCATTGCAATGCGGGTTCTTCTCCAAATTCTGAGTACCTGTCGAGTAGTGTCTGGCTTCCCATAAATGTTGCATTCTTTGGCTTCTGCACCCAATAATGGCAATCCTCAACGTGTCGAGCGAATGCGAGAAGTCGGGGCATTTTTACACTTGCCACCCTAACCATGTAAGCAAATCGTCTATTTAAAGAGACGCGGATCCTTAGATCCAGATCACACCATCCTCCCACAGCGAGTATCCATTGGAGCACGCCCGGAAAGATCCATCCCATCATGGTCGGCCATCGCAGCTCCTCTTCTCGCCCCCATAGCCCTAAGCCAGGCAATTGGAAGAAGTGTTCCGTCCCTCACAGCCAATTAGTAGAGTTATAGACCCACGGATTCCTCCCTCCAGCGTATATGGTCCACATTCGAGCCGGACTTTCCACCTAGAACGGCGGGGAGCAAGCGGAGAGCTTTCCCAACCCATCTACGGGGGAGCGGGTATGCCTTGTCCCTTACTTATTAAGGGGGCTTGGATTTCCAATCCATCCGTTCCTCCGCGGGCTCCTGGAGTTCTACGGCCTCCAGCTACATAACTTTACACTCGCCTCCATATTACACATCGCTGGCTACGTCACCCTTTGAGAGCTATTTTTGGGCTGCGAAGCTCATTTCGAGCGATGAAAGAGGCGGAGCCGAAATATGGGGTCAATATATCAAGTGGGCGGAGCCGAAATATGGCGCATCGCCGGGACCGGATACCTGTCCGGTACTCCGAAGAAGACATCCGAAGACTGGCCTTCGGAGTGGTTTTATATGGAGAACGTCCCCCTTCCGGATCCTATTCGGATGGGCCTATCTGACTTTGACAATGCTCCCTTGAAGAAACGCCACAGTTGGCGCCCTCGGAGCCCCCAGGAGGAAGATAACGGGGAAGTGCTTTACCTGATTGGCCAGATATGGACGCTGGCCCAGTCAGGATTGACAGTAATCGAGGTGATGTCAATATGTATAATGCGGGGGGTGCAGCCACTTCAATATCGGGGGAAACCCATGTGGCTCTTCAACGGAGAAGACGATGCCACCCGCTGCGGTCGTAAGGGACCAGACTCAGTCGCTGCTCTTCCAAAAATTCTGTCCGATTTGTTCTAAGGAGAGGAAGAGGAGTTGATCCGTATCAAACCACAGGATGGATTCTCCATGTACAACCCTCCAAGCTGGGTGAGCTGCTACTTTTGACTCCAAACCTTCCCGCATTCTTCGTCATAAGTATTTACCTTGCCATTTCATAGCAGGAACTGCGAAAAGCTGTAAGGGAGGTCCACAGCCCGCCTCCACAACCGGAGGACCCTGACCGGGCCCTCGACCCCGGACTCGAAGAAGATCCGGACACATTTGTGGAGCTTATTGACAGGAAGTTCTATCAATTAAGCTGTGACGGTGCCATGGTGTCCATCATAGCCGATTATCTGGGACTACTCCCTGCATTGCATGTAAGTAAAACCGGAGTCCTAACTTCCAAGAAGGATCCCTTTTTCTGCACCTCACCGACCGCACACATATGGTGTCTTACATGGAAGGCCCTCGGGATGCCATGCCGAACCCGCAGTGACTCACCAACAAGGGGCACCGAAGCCGGGTAGGCTTAAAAGGAAGGCGGTCAGGACTGAGACGCCATTGCAGAGGTATGAAAGAGAACCCCGCTCCGTGATGGTCGTCATTTAAAATATAATAACGCCCATCTTTCCTAGAAGGAAAAAAGCTCTCCGGACTATATCCGGAGAGGTTGCCTTTCACGCCTCCACCAGCCGGGCTCCAGAGCCGGACTTAGAGGCAGACGCTAACATGGAGCCATCGCCGGATGTTCCTCCTACAGAGGATGCGGATAGGCTATCCGCTACAAATTCCGAAGTGGAGAGCGCCATGAATCACAGGCATCACCGGGCCGTACTCCGCGACGCTTGTTTCTCCCAAGAGGCGTTTGATGCTTTCAACTCAGGAGACGCGTACATCCGAGCTTCTCAAAATTTTCTTGCCAGAGCCACGAACCAGTATGTAAAGGATATACGGGTAAGAAAATCTAATAATTATGTATACTAGTCGTCAACCCGTGCGTTCGCACGGGCTAATATATTGACACATCTAACTTTGTACAAAATCAAACAAACAATACCATTAACATGTTATAACGATTAACATATTGATGCGATTATCAATAAAATTATGCTTACAGTAAAATTGCTGCACCATTTTGCCATAGCAAGATGCAGGTTTGTTAAACAATGCACAACTAACACTTTTAGAAAATTAGTTTTTAGTCAAGAGCTTGTACAAACAGGGAAATTGAAGTTCAGAAGTATTTATCTTTAACTGAACAACACGAAATGCTAATAGTAGTGCAAGTACATTCTTATACTTGTTATGCTGCAATCTTTAACTATCAATAACATAACTAATAAAAACCATATGCCGAGGTAGAACATGTGTTCTTAGATATGACTATTATTTTGAGGAGCATAAATGAAAGCTTAATAAATAAAACTTTTTTATCAGCTAGTCCTTCAATTACTCTTATGTTCTTCAAATTCAACCTGATAATTTTACATATTATATGTGAAATGAGAACATGATATAAATCATTGAAAAAAAGAAGGAAGAAGAAGGTATTGGGAAAAAGGCAACCTTTTGAATAGTTCCAGACCTACAAATTTCAAATTCAGATGTAATACAAAGATGTAATTTAGAAACCTCAAACCGAACTAAATTGCATATTTACGGTGTTTGTCTTCTGCTTTTCTTCTAATACGCAAAGCTTTTACGCTGTCGCAGAAAAAGTCATGAGCAAAACTATCTGGGAAACAACAAATAAAAGATAAGTGTAAGCCTACAAAAATAGACCAAGAAGACATAATACTTCTAGTCCTAAGAATATATTAGACAGTTGAACACCTAGTAGCACAAATCACGGTCATGTTGAAAGCTTGCCATTCTTCTAAACCATATCATGACCCTTGACAGCTTACCATTCTAATTACCCCAAGAGACTAAAAAATGGAAAACACAAAAAAATACTTTCAATAGTATCATACAGCTGAACACTTGTAGTCGTATAAATCACACTCTTGCTGATGACCTTGCAAAGCTTCCCATTTTTCTCACACACGTAATGTACCCCTAGCTATGTCCAATACTCCTCATCTGTAATTCAATCAAACTATTTTCTGGCAATAACTGTTGAAACTAAAATGCCGCGTGAAATGACAAATTAAGAAGAATCACAAATAGTATACTTCACAAATAGTATATAGAGTGCTTCAATAGAAATAAAGAGTGTATGTTATGTAATTTAGAAGATCACACAACCACATACAGTACTATCTAGATTAGCCATGCTGGACGCTCTTCTATTTCTAGATGAGAATAATGCTCCATGCCTGGCGTTGGATCAAAAATATCATTGGATCTAAAGGAAGAAGAAGACCAAACAATACATAAAAAGATAATGTTTGAGAAGCACAACTACTGGCACATATAGTGGTGAGATATTAAATTATCTGCATTTTCAATTATTATGTCTAGAACAACAGAGTCATGACCAAGGAACCCTTGCCAACAACAGAACCAAGAGCAAGCCTGAAAAATTAACAATATATTAGTAATACTTCTATGGTTCTAGTAATATAAATCCTACGACCCCACTTTGTTGCAGACACCGTAGGCTCGATAGCATGCCATACTGTTATGTTCAGAACTCCCATCCTTCACTAATTCCAGCAGTTAGAAAACAGTTTTGCTAAATGCAAACTTGGCAAAACGGAAGATCAGAGAAACTGAATTCATCTAGTAATAAAAATAAAAATTCTAGGAGATGACACTAAAAGTTAATTACATTAATTGGTAGTAGTAAGGTTGCACTCAGTCTAGTTTTCAGGGCAAAACATGGACGGACACATGACTATCAGGGTGTTACTACTATCAGATTTTTCTGTAAAAAAAATCAAACAATTAGAAAGGATTACACTTGTCCCGCTCTGCATGAATTAGCTGTTGAACGCTACCTGACACTACCATCACTGACCACACAGATCCCTTCTTGTTGTATGCATCATCTCCTCCTTCCTGCAGTGCTTGACACTACACCGATGGTAGATTGGTGAGAGTTTCCATTACATATACAACTAATTTGTCCCTTCCCTGACATGATTGATACTGCACGTTCCCGTCTCTCACAGTTAAGCTCAAATTATCTAGAGAAAAGATTTAATGGAGAATCGATTTTAGATCGTGATGTACCTTTCTCTTTCAAGTAACTGTCGAGGGCGGGCGTAGGAGGCTGTCAAAGCGCTGAAGCTCGTAGTTGCGTCGACAGCGGCAGCCTTCCCTCTGACACGCCGGTACACATGCTCCCGAGAGTTAGGGATCTGCAGAGCACACACGCATCCTTCATGATTGATATCAATCTTTGTGAAAACTGAGCCGAAGTAGGCGTTTAGAGAGAGGGGGGCGATTCCTACCTAGGAAACGGGAGAGCGGGGGCAAACGTGGACTGCTCGAGGGGATGCAAGTACGATTAGATTGGAAAGACCTAGGACATCAGATGGTAGAATAAAATTTCGAAAATGTTAACGCCCACACGTGTGGGCGTTTGCACATTGCCCACACGCCTCCATCACCACTCATTTTGCCACGTATGAATATATGACATCAGTAGATTTTTTTTTGGTTTTCGGCTTAAAATGTTGTATCTCCTAAATAAAAAAGCGAACTAAAAATTCATTTTCACCATTAAATCCGTCTCGACGAGATCTTCAAAACTAGACCCCATGTTGATATGTTTCAACAAATTTTTTTTTGCTCAGAAGTTGCCATGATGTTTACACTGTAGTTGCCATAGGGCTTAAACTAAAGTTGCCATGTGGCAATTTTAGTTTGTAGATCATGGCAATTTTAATATTTTGATGATGGCAACTCTAGTACTTTGATCATGAAAATTATTTTTTGTATGAACCATGGCAATTTTACGTGCATGTATCATGGCAATTTTAGTTTATTGTTCGTGGCAAGTCTAGTTTCTTAATTCCCCATTCTATAAATGTCAAAATTTACTTTTGAATGTAGAAGAAAATAGCTGAACATATCATGGCAAGTTCAGTGTAAACATCATGGCAATTCATATGCAATAGACATGGCAACTTTTAATCCAAAAAAATCATCAAAACATATCAACATGAGATCTAGTTTCGAAGATCTCATCGCGAGGAATTTAATGGTGAAAACGGATCTTCAATCGGATTTTTCATTTAAGAGATAAAACATTTTAAAAACTGAAAATCCAAAAAGATACCTACATGCATGCATGCGATGACGTGGCAATCTGTTTGCATTAGAGACGTGTAGTGCATCTCCCTTCCTGCCACACGTGTGGCAGTTAGCGGCGTCCTAAAATTTTAACTTTGTAAGAAGATAAACCATGGAGCTTTGTGCGGGCCTACAAAATTAGCTTCTTTTTTTTCCTTCTCACTATAGATTATATATTTCTGGTATTAAACGTGATGCCTCTTGCGGGCCCAAAAAATCTGTTTTTTAAAACAAATCAATTTTGGTCCTATTTTTTCTCTTAATTAATAAAGATATAAACGATGGAGCTTTGTGCGGGCCTACAAAATTAGCTTTTTTTCTTCTCACTATAGATTAGATATTTTTGGGATTAAACATGGAGCCTCTTGCGGGCCCAAAAAAAATCAGTTTTTTCCAAAAAAAAATCAGTTTTGGTCCTATTTTTTCTCTGGATTAAAGATTAGATCTACACCGTAATAATTTGGTCCCATTTGATCAACGGTTCTTAATTACTGATTAATGTGGGAATTTTTAGGGAGTCACAAATTAGTATAGGTATAGATCAGTAGCCCCTGAGACTTGAAATAGTTGGTAAAACTAATTTAAGGATCATTGTTTGCCTAGGTTCTTACGGAGAAGAATACCCAGTTGTCTCAAGAGCTGGAGGAGTGCAAAGCCCAGCTTCAGGCCGCAGTTGCCACGGTGAAAGAGTCCGAGAAGGCCCCATCTGGTAACACTTGTTTTCATTGCAAACAATGTCATGTACCAGGTAGTATGCGGCATGCGTGAAAATCTAATAATAGATTCTGCAAATGACTCCGGAGTGAATCCGGAGGTCATGCGAGGGGATGAGCAACATGCTAACCGACAGCTAAAGGCTAGCGAGCGCGTGCTTACACAGGTTAGGTGGGAGAAAAACGAGCTCCAAGACGCCAATACCTGGCTGGGTGTTGAACTGAAAGATGTTCGAGCCCAGCTTGCTGACTCCGTAAAGGAGAATAAGAGGCTTCGACGCGGCATTTTCAGTCAGTGCTTGAACAAACTTTTTAAAGAGTTCGGCGAAGAAACCGGCTGACAGAGTTATATCTGTAGGTATGCTGACGGGTCGTCCCGTGGAGGAGATTCCTGGATCTACAGGCGATCTTCTGCCAGAGCTCTCTCAAGTGCACGAACAAGTACGACAGGTGATGCAGGGTATTGCCCAAGCCTTGTGGCCATCTGCCACCCTGCCAGGAGGCATGAGAGAGCTTGTAGAAAATCTCAAGGGAGCACGGCGGCGCTTCCGATTATGGAAGATATCAGCCTGCTGACAAGGTGCAAGGGAAGCCTGGGCCATGGTGAAGACACGATATACCAAGCTGACCCGAACCATATGGCCGAGGTCGGACCTGTGGGGCCTGATGGGAAAGAGATCCCCGTCAGTTTGGTTTATGACCAGGTAGAATTAGCCGCAAAGTATTCCCAACAAGACTGCAGGCTAGACATCCTGTTGGATTGTATAGAAGAAGAATTTAGTCAGTCTATGTGACAATGTACTTCAAGTGACATATATTGTCCCTAGCCGGATTGTAAATCATTTGTCATGGCAAACCTTTTCGCTTCGACCTCTGGACCCGACAGCCCAGAGTGTATCCGAATACCCGCTCAGTTATGTAAAAACCGGGGTATGCATGGAAACCAGGCATAGGGGTCATAAGTGCTTGAACAGACAAGTACCCAACTAGCTATGTTATATTACATGGATAGTAAGAAACATCTTCCAGGGAGAATAGTTCCATTAAGGGTTCCTTTCCGGAGGTACGCATGCGTTAATGTGCATGTCCGAACTGCGAAAAGAGACGCAGGATATAAACATCTAGGGGCATGTAGTACAATAGATAAAAATTGTCTTTTGTTCACTGACCGAATATTCCCTTAAGAACGCTAGCTTTCGGCTTCACCCAATCTGAGGTACACATCAGGCTGACCCGGCAGTAACAATCGCATAGGTACTCTCCTGATGCCCTAGCCGAATTAATGGGAACGTAGGGCATAAACACAAGAGCCAGGCAACCCAGCTTGGCCAAAACTTAAGTCATGTCGATGCATATAATGGCGAAAAAAGGTACATGTGAAAAGTAACACATGCGTGGGGCCTAGAGCCCGTAACGTAGTTATAATAAGCTTCTGTATAAGAAGCCCCCAGGTATCATGAGCGCGGTTAGCGCGTCAAGATTGTGTAGTCAAGACACATTTTAGCCTTTTAAGGCCTTGAAGAAAAAAGGGAAGAAAGAAAGAAAGAAAAGATAGATACCGAATATATAAAAAAATTGACAGAGGTAAGGAGACGAACATAGAGTCCGGCCCTAGGCGTAGAAGTTTCGGAGTCTGGCTGCGGTCCATGGGTTTGGCTCGAGTCGATTGTCCGATGCATCCCGCAGATGGTATGCTCCACCTGTTAGAAGTTGGTCAATAACCAAGGGACCTTCCCATTTGGGCTTGAGCTTGTTATTTTTCTTCTCCGGTAGGCGTAGAACGAGTTCGCCAACTTTATAAGTTTTGGCCCGTACTTCTCTTCTTTGATACCTTTGAACCTGTTGCTGATAGAATGTGGAACGGGCTTTTCCCACGTCACGCTCCTCCTCCAGGGCGTCCAAACTGTCCTGTCGATCAAGCTCGACTTCTTACTCTTCATACATGCGCAATTGATACGTCTCCAACGTATCTATAATTTTTGATTGCTCCATGCTATATTATCTACTGTTTTGGACAATATTAGGCTTTATTTTCCACTTTCATATTATTTTTGGGACTAACCTATTAACCGGAGGCCCAGCCCAGAATTGTTGTTTTTTTTCCTATTTTAGTGTTTCGATGAAACAGAATATCAAACGGACTCCAAACAGAAAAATCCTTTTTGGAACGTGATTTTCTCACCGGATAAGACCCGGGAGACTTGGACCCTACGCCATGGCATTGAAGAGGCGATGACGAGGGTGGGGGGCCTCCCCCTAGGGTGCGCCCCCTGCCTCGTGGGCCCCTCGACGCTCCACTGACGTACTTCTTCCTCCTATATATATCCACGTACCCCCAAATGATCTGAACAGGAGGCAAAAACGTAATTCCACCGCCACAACTTTCTGTATCCATGAGATCCCATATTGGGGCCTATTCCGGAGCTCTGCCAGAGAGGGCCGTCATCACGGAGGGCTTCTACATCATCATAGCCTCTCCGATGAAGTGTGAGTAGTTTACCTCAGACCTTCGGGTCCATAGTTATTAGCTAGATGGATTCTTCTATCTTTTTGGATCTCAATACAATATTCTCCCCTCTCTTGTGGAGATCTATTCGATGTAATCTTCTTCTTCTTGTGCTGTGTTTGTTGAGACCGATGAATTGTGGGTTTATGATCAAGTCAATCTATGAACAATATTTGAATCTTCTCTGAATTCTTTTATGTATGATTGGTTATCTTTGCCAGTCTCTTTGAATTATCCGTTTGGTTTTGCCGACTAGATTGCTAGTTCTTGGCATGGGAGAAGTGCTTAGCTTAGGGTTCGATCTTGCGGTGTCCTATCCCAGTGACAGAAGGGGCAGCAATGCACGTATTGTATCATTGCCATCGAGGATAACAAGATGGGGTTTATTTCATATTGCATGAATTTCTCTCTCTACATCATGTGATCTTGCTTCAAGCGTTACTCTGTTTTGAACTTAATACTCTAGATGCATGCTGGATAGCGGTCGATGAGTGGAGTAATAGTAGTAGATGCAGAATCGTTTCAATCTACTTGTCACGGACGTGATGCCTATATACATGATCATGCCTAAATATTCTCTTAACTATGCTCAATTCTGTCAATTGCTCAACAGTAATTTGTTCACCCACCGTAGAATACTTATGCTCTTGAGAGAAGCCACTAGTGAAACCTATGGCCCCCGGGTCTATTCTCATCATATCAATCTCCGTCACTTTAATCTTACTTTGCTTTTTTACTTTGCCTTTTACTTTTTAATTTGCATCTTTAAACCAAAAATACCAAAAATATTATCTATCAGATCTCACTTTCGTAAGTGACCGTGAAGGGATTCACAACCCCTAATCGCATTGGTTGCGTTGAGCTCTTTGTGTTGTGTAGGTAGGAGGGACTTGCGCGTGGCCTCCTACTGGATTGATACCTTGGTTCTCAAAAACTGAGGGAAATACTTACGCTACTCTGCTGCATCATCCTTTCCTCTTCGGGGAAAACCAACGCAAGCTTAGGAGGTAGCAAGAGGAATTTTTGGTGCCATTGCCGGGGAGTCTATGCAAAAAGTCAACATACCAAGTACCCATCACAATCCCTATCTGCCGCATTACATTAGTTGCAATTTGCCTCTCGTTTTCCTCTCCCCCACTTCACCCTTGCCATTTTATTTGCCTCTCTTTCTCTTTCTCCTCCTCCTTCTCCCTCTCTTTCTCCGTTTGCCTTTTTCTCGCTTACCTTGTCGTCATGGCTAGTCCTGTTTCTGCTCCTTTGTCCCCCGAGTTTGAAGTCCTTCACTTCAAACAAAGGCAAGGACAAAACTTAAAGGATCCTTGGTTTAGAATGATGGAATCTTATCGTAAATTCACCCTAGAAGTAAATTTCAGAATTTTGCTTCGCAACTTTTATGTTGGGCTTAATATGTCTCATAGACAACATTTGGATTGTGTTGCCAAAGGCAATTTTATTGAAATTGATCCCAGTATCGCGCATGAAATTATAGAAGGTATAGTAGGAACTTTACCTCAACAAAAGGGGCCCCATCATACCCAAGAGGAAACGCAAGTTTTTGAAAAAAATTGCGAAGTAACTAAGATTTTACAAAAATCTCTTGAACCTCTTAAGAGCGTTAGCGGAAATCTTCACCGCATGAATATGTTGATTACTCTTTGTAATAAGCGGTTGGATTCTTTAGATCTCAAGATCTCTGAATATGAAGGGAAACGTAAGGAACCTCCCAGATTCGAGCATAACATCACTAAAAGAATGAAGAATCAAGATGACAATACCTAGATCTATCCTCGCTTTTATGCCTAGCTAGGGGCGTCAAACGATAGCGCTTGTTGGGAGGCAACCCAATTTTATTTTTAGTTTTTTTGTGTTTTTCTTCTGTTAGGGAATAAATAACCCATCTACCTTCTGTTTGGAAGTGGTTTTGTGTTTTAATTAGTGTTTGTGCCAAGTTAGACCTATTGGATCTTCTTGGATGATAGTTATTTGATCTTGCTGTAATTTCCAGAAACTTTGCGTTCAGTGCCCGAATTATTACAAATCATCAGAACGTGATAAAATACTGATTCCAATTTCTGATGATAAATAAACAAATTGTCTACGTTGTCTAATTTTGGTAGAATTTTTTGGGTTCCAGAAGTTTGCGTTAGTTACAGATTACTACAGACTGTTCTGTTTTTGACAGATTCTGTTTTTCGTGTGTAGTTTGCTTATTTTGATGAATCTATGGTTAGTAAAATATGTTATGATCCATAGAGAAGTTGGAATACATTAGGTTTAACACCAATATAAATAAAGAATGAGTTCATTACAGTACTTTGAAGTGGTCTTTTGTTTTCTTTCTCTAACGGAGCTCACGAGATTTCTATTGACTTTTGTGTTGTGAAGTTTTCAAGTTTTGGGTGAATTCTTCTGATGGATCATGGAACAAGGAGTGGCAATAGCCTAAGCTTGGGGATTCCCATGGCACCCCCAAGATAATCCAAGGAAACCAAAAAGTCAAAGCTTGGGGATGCCCTGGAAGGCATCCCCTCTTTCGTCCACTTCCATCGGTAATTTACTTGGAGCTATATTTTTATTCACCAACATGATATGTGTTTTCTTGGAGCGTCTTATATTATTTGTGCCCTTGTTTGTTAGTGTGCCACAATAATCCTTGATCTACACACCTTTTGAGAGAGCCATGCACGAATTAGAATTTGATATAATACTCTATGTGCCTCACTTATATCTTTTGAGCTATGAAGTTTTGCTCTATGTGCTTCACTTATATCTTTTGAGCGTTATAATTTTGCTCTATGTGCTTCGCTTAGATATTTTAGAGCACGGTGGTGGCTTGTTTTAAAGAAACTATTGATCTCTCATGCTTCACTTAAATTATTTTGAGAGACTTAATAGCATGGTAATTTGCTTAATAATAACATGCTTGGTATTCAAGATTTGTGAAACTTTCTTTTGAGTGCATTGAATACTAAGAAAAGTTGGAGCTTGATAATCATTTTGAGATATGGAGGTAGTAATATTAAAGTCATGCTAGTAGAGTAATTGTGAATTTGGGAAGTGCTTGAGTTAAAGTTTGCAAGTCCCGTAGCATGCACGTATGGTAAACGTTATGTAACAAATTTGAAACATGAGGTGTTATTTGATTGTCCTCCTTATGAGTGGCGGTCGGGGACGAGCGATGGTCTTTTCCTACCAATCTATCCCCCTAGGAGCATGCACGTAATACTTTGGTTTTTGATGGCTTGTAGATTTTTGCAATAAGTATATGAGTTCTTTATGACTAATGCTGAGTCCATGGATTATACGCACTCTCACCCTTCCATCATTGCTAGCCTCTTCGGTACCGTGCATTGCCCTTTCTCACATTGAGAGTTGGTGCAAACTTCGCCGGTGCATGCAAACCCCGTGATATGATACGCTCTTTCACACATAAACCTCCTTATATCTTCCTCAAAACAGCCACCATACCTACCTATTATGGCATTTCCATAGCCATTCCGAGATATATTGCCATGCAACTTTCCACCATCCAGTTTATCATGACACATTCATCATTGTCATATTGCTAGAATGATCATGTAGTTGACATAGTATTTGTGGCAAAGCCACCGTTCCTAATTCTTTCATACTTGTCACTCTTGATTCATTGCATATCCCGGTACACAACCGGAGGCATTCATATAGAGTCATACTTTGTTCTAGTATCGAGTTGTAATCATTGAGTTGTAAATAAATAGAAGTGTGATGATCATCATTCAGTAGAGCATTGTCCCAAAAAAAGGCCAAAGAAAAAAAAGAAGGCCCAAAAAAAGAAGAAAATAAATAAAAAGGGGCAATCCTACTATCCTTTTTTTCCACGCTTGTGCTTCAATTTAGCACCATGATATACCAAGTCTCATATATTGTGCTTCAAAGTAGCACCATGTTCTTCATATGGAGAGTCTCATATGTTGTCACTTTCGTATACTTGTGGGCATTTTTCGTTATAGAACTTGGCTTGTATATTCCAACGATTGGCCTCCTCAAGTGCCCTAGGTCTTCGTGAGCAAGCAAGTTGGATGCACACCCACTTAGTTTCTTTTGTTGAGCTTTCATATATTTATAGCTCTAGTGCATCCGTTGCATGGCAATCCCTACTCCTTGCATTAACATCAATCGATGGGAATCTCCATAGCCCATTGATTAGCCTCGTTGATGTGAGACTTTCTCCTTTTTTGTCTTCTCCACATAACCCCCATCATTATATTCTATTCCACCCATAGTGCTATATCCCTGGCTCACGCTCATGTATTGCGTGAAAGTTTATGAGTTTGAAATTATTAAGGTATGAAACAATTGCTTGGCTTGTCATCGGGGTTGTGCATGATGAGAGCATTCTTGTGTGACGAAAATGGAGCATGACTAAACTATATGATTTTGTAGGGATGAACTTTCTTTGGCCATGTTACTTTGAGATAACATAATTGCTTTGTTGGTTTGCTTGAAGTATTATTATTCTTTATGTCAATATGAACTTTTGTCTTGAATCTTCCTAATCTGAATATCCATTCCACAATTAAGAAATTTTGCATATAAATTATGCCAAGTAGCACTCCGCATCAAAAATTCTCTTTTTATCATTCACCTACTCGAGGACGTGCAGGAATTAAGCTTGGGGATGCCTGATACGTCTCGAACGTATCTATAATTTTTGATTGCTCCATGCTATATTATCTACTGTTTTGGACTATATTGGGCTTTATTTTCCACTTTTATATTATTTTTGGGACTAAAGTATTGACCGGAGGCCCAGCCCGGAATTGCTGTTTTTTTGCCTATTTCAGTGTTTCGAAGAAACACAATATCAAACGGAGTCCAAACAGAAAAATCCTTTTTGGAACGTGATTTTCTCACCGGATAAGACCCAGGAGACTTGGACCCTACGCCAAGGCATCGGAGAGGCGGTCACGAGGGTGGGGGGCGCCCCCCTAGGGCGCGCCCCCCTGCCTCGTGGGCCCCTCGATGCTCCACCGACGTACTTCTTCCTCCTATATATATCCATGTACCCCCAAACGATCAGAACAGGAGCCAAAAACCTAATTCCACCGCCGCAACTTTCTGTATCCACGAGATCCCATCTTGGGGTCTATTCCGGAGCTCCGCGGGAGAGGGCCGTCATCATGGAGGGCTTCTACATTATCATAGCCTCTCCGATGAAGTGTGAGTAGTTTACCTCAGACCTTCGGGTCCATAGTTATTAGCTAGATGGCTTCTTCTCTCTTTTTGGATCTGAATACAATGTTCTCCTCCTCTCTTGTGGAGATCTATTCGATGTAATCTTCTTATTTTTGCGGTGTGTTTGTTGAGTCCTATGAATTGTGGGTTTATGATCAAGTCTATCTATGAACAGTATTTGAATCTTCTATGAATTCTTTTATGTATGATTGGTTATCTTGGCAAGTCTCTTCGAATTATCCATTTGGTTTGGTCAATTAGATTGGTAGTTCTTGCCATGGGAGAAGTGCTTAGCTTTGGGTTCGATCTTGCGGTGTCCTTTCCCAGTGACAGAAGGGGCAGCAAGGCACATATTGTATCGTTGCCATCGAGGATAACAAGATGGGGTTTATTTCATATTGCATGTATTTATCTCTCTACATCATGTCATCTTTCTTAAAGCATTACCCTGTTTTTAACTTAATACTCTAGATGCATGCTGGATAGCGGTCGACGAGTGGAGTAATAGTAGTAGATGCAGAATCGTTTCGATCTACTTTTCACGGACGTGATGCCTATATGCATGATCATGCCTAGATATTCTCATAACTATGCTCAATTCTGTCAATTCCTCAACAGTAATTTGTTCACCCACCATAGAATACTTATGCTCTTGAGAGCACTACTAGGAAAGGGCCCTCTAATGGCGCACCAGTTTTGCCTACTAATGGTGCATCACTGGTGCGCCATTAATGTCACGCCACTAGAATTTAATACTAATGGCACACCTCTGGTGTGCCATTAGTATCTGGTATACTAATGGCGCAACACTCAGTGCGCCATTAGTATAGAACACCATGCGCCATTAGTATGCCTCCCAGGGGCCATATTTAACCATGTGCTTTGGCATACTAATGGCGCACTTCTGGTGGATGCGCCATTATTATACTTGGCATACTAATGGCGCACTGTTTGGTGATGCGCCATTAGTATACTTTGGCATATTAATGACGCACTCTGTGGTGATGAGCCATTAGTATGAATATTAGGTTTTATTTTTTTACTTTTCTGATTTTTGCACAGGTTACAAAATATATTATTTGACAGAATATAGACAGCAGCACACAGCAACAGCAGATTCATCGAATACAATAGAAGATTAGTGTCCGAATACAGTTCATCATATTAGTCTCCTAATTCAAAAGACCGAACAAAGATAAAACATTACAAGTCTTGAGACCGCGAGTATCGAGTTTGTCTTCACATTACAAGTCGATATCGATCATCTAAACTACCATCACATAGAAGAGAGCTGTGGTCATCACGATGAGCATCATCGCGATGAAACTGGTCTTCATCCGGTTCCTCCAACACTCCCTCCTCTCTCCCACTAGATAGCGGGCGTATCTAGATTCCGCCTCCGCCCTAGTGGTGTACCCTTTGTAACAGTTACCGCTACAACGGTGAACCTGTCTCCGACACTCCTCCCAGTCATCGTAGACTCTGGGAACCTTACCCTTGTACACGACATACGACGGCATCTCTATGCACAAGCCACACAACAGACAATACATACATAAGCAATGTATAAGTATGCAACAAAAGCATCGGAAGAGAAAAGCAAGACATTAATAGCACGATTCATGGTCCTACTAATAAATAGCATCGATTACATCTAAGTTGAACGACTGTCCAAACCAAAGAGACATACAATTCATTAAAGTTTAATTACAACATGAGCCAATCAATATTTCAGAACTACACATCACTACTTTCGACTCGACTCATGGGACAGGAGCGTGGATGAAGCCGCCTGTCACATCCCTAGCTTCTGGTAATGCACTAGGCTAGCCTCATGTGTGCATCATGTTTAAACTTTGAAAGAAACTTGAAATGGGGATTGCCTAAACCCTAGAATTAAAGGAATTCACTAGGTTCAACCAAAATATTTCCAGTAAATCCAAATGGCTTTAAAAAATGTTCATCATTCTTGGAAAAAGCTGGAAACAGTAACCAGTGGTGATGCACATTTTTGCATGACATATTTGGGCTCTGGATTAAATCATACTCTATTTGCATTTGGGAATTTAAATGCTATTAAATATTTTAAATGCTCGAATAATCATAAACTAAAATGTTTACTGTAGGAAATATTCCCAACAGTGATCATGAGTATTTCATGATTTTTGGAAATGCCCTGGCATTTTTAATAAAGCCCTAAAGACTACAGAATAATAGAAAAGAGAAATAAATGGTAAGAACAGAAACTTACCTGGGCCAACTCACCTGTGCAGCCACCTGGCAGCCCACGTGGCCGGCCCAGCCACCTGGCCCAGCCCACCGCAGCCCCTCTGTCGTCTTCCTCCTCACGCCAGTAGGCAGGGCGCGTGGACGCCGCGCGCGCGCCAGCTCCTGCTTCCACTGTGGCGCCCCGGCTCTTCTGGATGCGCCACGGAGACGCCCCGCACCTCTCTCACTCTCTCTCGTTCCTTCCCTTCCTCTCCCTCGCTCCCTCTCACCGCGCCCGAGCACTGCCCTGGCCGCCGACACCGTTCACCGCAGCCACCGTGCACCCCACCCTCCGGCGACGCGCCAACAAGCTCCGCATCATCCTCCTCTTCGTTCTTGACGAGCCACGCATCGCCGGAAGCAGTGGAGCCTCGCCATCGAGCTCGACCCCGCCGCCTCTGCACTGAGATCGCCGGCAATGCCACGTCGCCGTCCGGCCTCCCCCGAGCCAGCTGACCTGCTCATTGACCTCACCGTGAGCACCCGAGACTTTTCCCCCTAAAGCCATGCCTGAGTTCGCACCATAGCCGTCGATTCCATGTTAACCGAATCACGCCGCCGCCCGACCTCGCCGCCGCCAAATGGTCTCGTGCATATGCTCGTTGGCCTTGTGAGCGCTTGTAGAAGCCGTAGGTGCTAACCGCTGGTCCTCCCGCGTGCCGTGCCATTGATTTCGTCGACGCCCGTGGCTCTGCCGCCGCCAAACCTCAACGCCGGCGAGATTCCGGCCAACTCGCGCCCTCCCACTGCCACCGCTGGATGCGCACGAGCCCCAGCTCGCCGTAGAACCCAACCATGTCGCAATCCGTGCCCTATGGGCGATTTCCAAGCCATTCCGCCGCCACGGCACCTCGTCGGCGAGTCAACCCCGGCTAAACGCCGGCGAGTTGACCCTGTTGACTGAGTTGACCGGGTGGGCCCAGTTTGACCCCTAGGTCTATGACAGGTGGGGCCTGCCCTGCTAACTAACCCAGGATTAGCGCTAACTAAATTTAGTTAGCTTAACTAACTACTGACGGACGGGACCCCACTGGTCAGGTTTGACCCGGACCAGCCCTGTGGACTTGCTGACATCACCCTGACGTCAGGCTGACGCAGTAATTACTTTCTGGAATTTTGAAATAAAGAATAAATGATTTATTATTTTCAGAAAATACCCAAAACTTCTAAAATTCATAGTAATTCAACTGTAACTCCAAATCAAACAAATTATATATGAAAAATGATCAGAAAAATTCAATCTTTCCATCTGTACCATTTTCATGCATGTTTGAACAACTTAAAGCTGCTGTATAAGACAATTTGAATAAATGGTATTTGAAATGCCTCACATGGAGTTTGAATTTGAATCCTTGGTTCAAACCAACTTCATTTAATATGGTTGCTAGTTGCATTAGCTCAATCAACAACATTTTACCATGTCATGATCATGCATCATATTGTGCATTGCATTGATTGTGTTTCTTTCTCTATGTTGCCGGTATTTGGCCCCTCTCGATAGACGTGGTTTCGACGATGAGATCGATGACACCGATGAAGAGCTATAATATCTTCAGAAATGCCAGGCAAGGAAAACCCCTTTGTTCATTCCGATACAAACCCACTCTCTTGCTCCTGCTCTCTTTTACTTCATTAGGACAACAACGATTCATCTGTTACCTGCTGCGGTAGTTGAACCCCTTATCCTCTGCATGACCTGTCATTGCCACAGTAAATAGATGAAACCCACTAGCATGAGTAGGAGTTGTTTGAGCCCTGATGTGCCTAATCATTCATGCTTGTTTGTCGTGCCTGCTATTGCTTAGAGTCGTGTCAGGTCCGATTCATCGGGGATGAATTGGAATGGTGATGAACATGTCCTACTGTGTGTGAGCTAAGTGTGTGAACACGATTTGGTAAAGGTAGCGATGAGAGGCCATGTAGGAGTACATGGTGGGTTGTCTCATTGAAACCGTCCTCAGGAACTGAGTTCTGTGTTTGTGATCCATGAAACAGTTACTACCACGCATTGGGCCCGAAACTGATGGACCCTCTCAACTTCTTGATCACCCTCGTCCTCTGTCCAGGAGTTGCAAGTACTTTCTGGTGTTTGTAGTATGCTGGGGGCCGCAAGCAGCGCTGACCGTAGGGGTGGGCTGTGTTGCGGTAGGCACGTGGCACGGTGTACCGGGTGCCCGTTTGGTGTCTCGGGAACCCTGCTCACATCGTTCGGGGCCGTATGTGGAAACCTCGGCCGGACTCCCTGCGGATGGAACCTGAATAGGCGATAAACCTGGACTAGAGACTTGAGTGTTTAGGTAGGCTGTGGCCGACTCCCTCGCCAGGCTTCCGCTTGAAGGTTGCCGAGATACACGATGTGTACATGGTGGTAAGTGGTGAGAGCGTGTGTGAAGAAGTACACCCCTGCAGGGTTAATATGATCTATTCGAATAGCCGTGTCCGTGGTAAAGGACTTCTGGGTTGCCTATAACAGTTCATAGACAAGTGAAAGTGGACACTCTAAAACTCGCAAGATAAGTGTGAGTGCTATGAATGGCCTTCTCGTAGGGAGACGGAAGTGGATCCATAGTGGTGTATTGTTATGGTGAATATGTGGACTCGTGTGCGCCACCTCAAAAGAGTTACTTGCAGTCGTAGTTCAGGATAGCCACCGAGTCAAAGCTGGGTACCGATGCATATGTAGTTAGTTCTGATGTAAGTCTTGCTGGGTACATTTGTACTCACGTTTGCCTATTTTATGTTTTTCAAGAGAGACATCAGTCTCGCTAGTAGTTCCGCGTGGAATTCGATGTTTAGCTTGTTACCTCAGCTACGATCTTGTGCCTCGGCAGGATCTGGTAGATAGTCAGGCTTCTCAGCCTTTTTCATTTGTAGATGTCTGTACTCAGACATGTTAAGCTTCCGCATGTGTTTTGACTTGTATGCTCTGAATGTGGGGTCATGAGACCCATGTTTGTAATATCTCGCTCCTTGGAGCCTAATGAATAAATACTTTGAGTCGTATAGTTATGTTGTGATGCCATGTTGTATGTACTCATATCGGGCATATTGTGTGTATGCTTGAAATGCTTGGTATGAGTGGGATCCGACAATCTAGTTGTTTATCCTTGGCAGCCTCTCATATGGGGAAATGTAGTCTAGTGCTTCCTGAGCGATAGTAGTCCGCTACAGCCTGGTTCACCGGAGTCCTTCTAGCCTAGCACTACTGATCTGGACACTTGACTGGCCGGCATGTGTTTCACTTCATTCCTGTGTCTGTCCCTTCGGGGAAATGTCATGCGGTGACATCCGGAGTCCTACCTACCCTGCTACAGCCCAGGTTACCAGAGTCCTGTTAGCCCAGTGCTACAGCCCGGATTCACACGCTGCTGACCGACATGCTCGAAGTTGATTCATGTATGCCTGTCCCCATGGGTTAGTGCCGCTTTGGGTTCATGACTAGCCATGTCGGCCCGGGTTCTCTGTCATATGGATGCTAGCGACACTATCATATACGTGAGCCAAAAGGCGCAAACGGTCCTGGGCCAGGTAAGGTGGCACCCGTGGGAATACCGTGCGTGAGGCCGCAAAGTGATATGATGTGTTACATGCTAGATCGATGTGACTTAGGATCGGGGTCCTAACACCGCCGTCTGTCGTGATGGTCATGAAATCGCGGGTGTTGTCAGCCTGCATTTGTAGCGTTCCGTCTATCTCACTGTTGGACGGTTGATGTCTGAGGAAGATCTGCCCCGAGGTATGAAGGACATCTTGATGGATGATGTCCCCAAACTCCGACTGGATGCGAAAGAATTCTTGTCTGATGTCTGCGTCCGGGATTGACGACAAGCTCGCGACCCAATCTTTGAGATTATCTGGTAGCAGAAGGTGATGATGGTCCCTTACGATCGCCCACATGTGATGGAGGGCGTAGTAGGCATCCTTCTGACCGCCAGGCGGCTGCTTGACGCAGCAGAACATCGTATTGTGGGCAAACACGTGCTTGCCGTACTTACGAACTGCCCTGATGAAGGTGCCTCCAGATCTGGCATTGCCAGAGAGATCATCAAGAACATTCTTGATATTTGTGTAGTCTTTCTTGGAGTCACGGTTTGGGTCGAAATATGTGGCCATGGAATATTTGGGGCTTAAGAGGATGAGTGTGCAATGTGTGTCACTGCACAGAACACGGAATGCTAGAAAAAAAAAGAACGATCGAAATCTAAGAAATCATATGTTACGGGGCGGTTAAGGGATGACTTACTCGGGAAAGTAAGCCACAAGGAAGTTATCCTCATCTGGGTTTGCCAGAATGACGCTTTCAAGGTGTGAACTCGCGACTTGGCGGTCCCCAGCGCTGCTTAAGAGCTTGGCACGCATGTAGAAGGGGTCGACTATCACGATGTCCGGGGTCTTGTCTCTAATGATCCGCATCTCCATACTCAGCGAAAACAGCCGAACGAAGGTGTAGTGCAGCGGATGAAGATTAAACATAGCAAAGATGTCCTCAAACCGCGGACGATCATACCCCCGATGTCGCGATCCACAAAGCCCTTGCCCTCTGGCACCTTGGCCACGAAAACCGGGTATGCCACATCATTCTCTCTTAGACGCCGCTTCTCCAAAGAAAGAACACTGTCGTGCAGACTCCGCATAGCACCGGTTGCAGCATTGAGCATATTTGTCGGTAGCATCGCCCTACCCGCCACATGCACCTTCCTCGAGATATCCTTAGGTGAAAGGTGGCCCGTCCTGAGCACGGATCGTACTCGGTGCCGGCTGGCTCGCACCGGCGCCCTTTTTAGGCTTCCGTTTCTAGCTATTCTTCTTGATCTGTTGTAATGGGACCGAGTTCTGCTCACAGACCGCCTTCTTGAGCGTGTTGGGGCTGATAATATTTCGCACCCCAGCTATCTAAGGCTCGGTGAAGGCGGCAGCTGGAGGCGTCTCCTGAGAACTGAACGCCAGACGACGCCTGTTGCAACTGGGTTTCTCCGACGTACCAGCTAGATCACGGTCGTCTTGGTTGGGTTCTTGAGAAGGAGGCTCGCAGAAGTCGTCATCGTACCCATGTTCTTCAAAGTACTTATCGACGTTGGTAAATGTACCGTTGTCGTCGTCATCCGGATCCTGTGCCATATGCATGCTCGGATCCGGTGCCATAGGGATGTCCGGCATGTCCGGTAGCGTTGCGGCGTTCTTGCCATGGCTTGGCGCCGGCACGACTGGCGGTCTTGTCTGTGGGGTGGTGTCGCCCGCCCCCAAACGAATCTGGCTCTTCGGCCAAAGCAGCGGCCAGCTTACGCAGGCGCTGAGGGTCATCTCATCTTCTTCGTCGGCCCCAGCGGGTCTAATCGGAGGTAACAGCTCGTCGCGGCCTGGCAGCACCCGAACCACTTCGACCCTATACATTGTGGGTGGCATCAGATTACCGTGGAAGACGGGGTTGCCCGGTTGAATGATTCTGCCCTTGGCGACATCGACCAACTCGCCGCCCACGAAGTACAGGAGAGTACAAGGAACGTCGGCGGCGCCCTGCGAAAACATGTAGGGCGTCAGGGATGCACAGTCAAAGGCAAGGAGATGAAGTCATCGGCCGAGAGGCTTAGGTACCATGATGCCGTCAAGCTCGGCTACTGTCGAGGCACCGCCAACGGCGGGCGTGCAACTGACGGAGGGGCCGCTTGCTGGCGAGGTGCCAGCCGGCGAACACCCGGGTGCATTAAGCTCCAATGCCCGTGCCGGCGCTGGAGACACGAATACCGCCTCCGCTGGAGACACCAATGGCGCCGCCTGCGCGCTGTGCGAGTTGCTGGCCGTGACGCTGGGAACCGGCGGAGGCCCCTGTTGGCCGCCCGCAATCCACGTCGTCAGCCCATGAATCAACGTAGGCACCATGGCGTTGAGCGTCGTTCCAAGTTGTTGTTGCACTTGCTCTTGGACAAGCTCCGGAATCCGCGCCACCTGTGCCTTGAGTGCTTCAACCTCGCGCGACTGGCTTTCCGAGCTGGTCTTTTTCTCCTTTCGCCCACCAACGGTATAGTATGACGACCATTTTGTGGACAAGCCTTTGCCGGCCACACGACCAGCTGACGTCGGCTTATCGAGCTTATCCCTGTTTTTCATTACGTTCAGCGCCCTATTCAAAGGGGTGTCGAAAGGGGAGCTCTGAGACGACCCCGCGCTACTGCTTTCTTTGTCCCGTGGAAGGAACGTGAACCATTTAGAAATATTGGGGATTAATTGGAATGCAACCATATGGAGCTAATTACGCGAGGGTGTATTCCTTACCAGAACAAGCTCAAGCTCCATGGTCTTCGGATCCGTGGTAAGCTCCTTTGTTACCGAGTCCTCCTTTTACCGGGCCCTGAGAAAGTTCCTGGTCTGCTTGTCACTGTATTTCTCGAAGCGGGGACCGAGTTCTCCTTGTCCTCCTTGTCCCATACAGGCTCCGCCACTCTGTAACCGTCGGGACCGAGTTGGTGGACCCCTAAGTTCAACTGCCGCATTTCTTTCCCCCAGTGACTTGATTGGGAGGTTGCGGGGCTCTTGCACTTGATCTTGAACTCCTTGTAGTCATCTTCGCTCATCAAAGGATATTTCACCTTGATCTTGTCATAACTATCACCTTTATCAATCATTGCCTTCACCGTGCTTCTCCAAGTACACAGGGCCATGCTCATCTTCGTGAGGGCGGCATTGCTTCACTTTATTCCCTGAGAGGCGTGTGTTTGCAAACTCAGCGGGGAACTTGTATCGTTCATGCAGCTTCGTGAAGAGGAGGCTGCGCAAATTCCCTCGGTCCTTGTGCCTTAGGTTCTCGGTGTTGATCGAGGCGGTGCTCCGGAGAATGCACCCGAGCTGAACCGAGTACCCCTTGACTACTTGTTTGGGCGCCGTCGGTTGCCCGTCGGAGTTCACTTCAGTAAATTCCTCCCTGACGGTGGCGAGCATGCTCAGGCGCCGTTGCCTCTTTGGTTGGCTGCCATCTGTGCATGCGCCGCCATCATCAGTGGTGGCATCCTCGGCGGCGTCATCAGTGGTGTCATCCCCGACGGCACTAGTGGTTGTGTAGTCAGGATCGGTGTCTTCCGCGGCGTCCTCATAGCGGTGAGGTTCTTCCTCCTACTCCTGGGACAGCTCCCAGAATGGCTTACCGCTCGAACCGCCGGCCTCATCATTATTGGCCATGTTTCGCTCTAAATAGGAGAAAAGTTTGGTCAAAAAGTTGGTTATTGTCAAGGAACAAGATCATGGTCTCATCATTTAGGGTTTGTCGACACCGAGGCATCCTAAAAGCGAATTCTAGGGTTTATCATCTAGGGTTTATCATCATGTTGGGTTTATCATCTAGGGTTTATCGATGCTAAGGAGAATTCTAAGTTGGGCCTAATCACTTGGCTCTATTGCCACCTATGGTTTAATGCAGCAAGAATGGCGGGGCAATTGATCCTACTTAACTAAGTACTAAGATACCCCGGCCCATGTATTAGTCGCAAGTACCCCATATGTCCTATTTTTAGCAAACTCATGCTAAATTTCAGCATGACCTTTGCTGAAAATAGGACATATGGAGTACCCGAATTTGCCGGAACGGAAGTTAATCGACATTCCGGTAAACTCAAGGGCCTCTCGGGGTACCTGCAATTTCATGATAAACTGCGAACAAAAACACATGGAGTACTTGACACAATACTTGCCATAGTAATAGTCAATGTGCCTCTGTATGTATGTGTGTGGTGTCTAGATGCTAGCCACAGGCCAATGGCCATGCCACTACACTGCTTTGATTATGTTTCTGATGGAGCTTTGTGCCACTAGGTGGCCTGTTTGAAGTGAAATAATCAGCATGGGCAACTCACATTGGATTCACAGTGTAAATGATGGATCAAAAGGTATTGTGCCCAACTACAACATTTGACAATGCAATGCAGATAATCATTTTTTCTCATAGTACTTTTCCCAAGTAATAATAAACTAAATAACTGAGTAATCCAAATGAGGAAACAGAAAATAGCTGGCTGCAACAACATAGCAAGCCTTCACTTACACAAGAATTCATTTCAAGCATTATTTGTTATCTGAAACAGATCATGCTAAAGTGAAAGTGCAACTATCCCTAGGTGGTTTTGGTAATTCATAACAACATATAGCTCATTGAGCTAATGCTATTCCAAGATGCCTATTTCAGGAAAGCTCAATGATTGGCATGGCATGGATGTGAAAGTGGAACCCTCAAAATGCTAAGGACAAAGGATTGGCTCAAGCTCAAAAGCTCAAGACTCTTCATTTTATATTTTAGTGATCCAAGATCACATTGAGTCTTTAGGAAAAGCCAATACTATCAAGGAGGGATGAGGTGTTGCTTAATGAGCCTCTTGCTTCATGTGCTTAGTGATATGCTCCAAAACCCTCAACTACTTTCCCATATCCACATATGACCTAAACCCTAAGCCAAACTCGGTCCTACCGATTCTTTCTATCCGGCGCCACCGAGTTTCACTTGTCATAAGCCACTGCCAAACCCTAGCAAATCGGTTCTACCGATAGGGATCTCGGTCTCACCGAGATGGGATTGCAAAATCTCTGTTTCCCTTTCGTAACTTTTCGGTCTCACCGAAAGAGCGGATCGGTCCCACCGAGATTGCAATGTAAATTCAGTGTTTCCTTTTTGTAACTTTTCAGTCTCACCGAAAGAGAAAATCGGTCCCACCGAGTTTACCTAACCAACTCTCTGGTTAGCTTATTACCAAACTCGGTCTCACCGAGTTTGTGTAGTCGGTCTCACCGAGATTACGTTATGCCCAAACCCTAACCATATCGGTCCTACCGAGTTGCATGTCAGTCCCACCGAAAATTTCTAACGGTCACTAGGTTTACCTTTTCGGTCCGACCGAGTTTGTTGATTCGGTCCCATCGAGATTGGAAAACTGTGTGTAACGGTTGGATTTTGTGTGGAGGCTATATATACCCCTCCACCTCCTCTTCATTCGTGGAGAGAGCCATCAGAACACATACACAATTCCAACTCATATGTTCTGAGAGAGAACCACCTACTCATGTGTTGAGACCAAGATATTCCATTCCTACCATATGAATCTTGATCTCTAGCCTTCCCCAAGTTGCTTTCCACTCAAATCTTCTTTCCACAAAATCCAAATCCTATGAGAGAGAGTTGAGTGTTGGGGAGACTATCATTTGAAGCACAAGAGCAAGGAGTTCATCATCAACACACCATTTGTTACTTCTTGGAGAGTGGTGTCTCCTAGATTGGCTAGGTGTCACTTGGGAGCCTCCGACGAGATTGTGGACTTGAACCAAGGAGTTTGTAAGGCCAAGGAGATCGCCTACTTCGTGAAGATCTACCGCTAGTGAGGCAAGTCCTTCGTGGGCGATGGCCATGGTTGGATAGACAAGGTTGCTTCTTCATGGACCCTTCGTGGGTGGTTGCTTCTTCGTGGACCCTTCGTGGGTGGAGCCCTCCATGGACTCGCGCAACCATTACCCTTTGTGGGTGGAGCCCTCCGGCGCAACCATTACCCTTCGTGGGTTGAAGTCTCCATCAACGTGGAGGTAGGATAGCACCACCTATCCGAACCACGGGAAAAACATCCGTGTCTCCAATTGCGTTTGAATTCTCCAAACCCTTCCCTTTACATTCTTGCAAGTTGCATGCTTTACTTTCCGCTGCCAATATACTCTTTGCATGCTTGCTTGAATTGTGTGATGATTACTTGACTTGTCCTACAATAGCTAAAATCTGCCAAGAACTAAAATTGGGAAAAGGTTAAGTTTTTATTTGGTCAAGTAGTCTAATCACCCCACCTCTAGACATACTTTCGATCCTACATAAAGATACATGATACATCATTTCAGGCATCATTTAATATCAGTACAACTAACTAGCAGTACTTATACAAGTTAAGCTGCTAACTACAGTACTGGCTACTCACTTAAGCTAGAAGCTACAAGTTAAACACATTATAACTTGAGTGTAACTCAGGACAAGTTAAACTTAAGCTAGAAGATACAAGTTCATGGCAGTGTAGCTA